>NC_061517.1:12565000-12820000 GCF_022379125.1 Scophthalmus maximus
GCATGCACCGATAACATTAAGAAAGGACAAAACAGGCTGTCTCCAGGTGGAGGCAGAGGGGGCGGAATTAAAGATGAAAACTGATGCAGTATAGACCGACTGTAAGGGGGAAGATGAGGAGGGTTCAAATTAAAGAGCAGGCGGCAGAGAGATCAAAGGAGAGAGTGACTGATTCTCCTATTTGGAATAATTTGCCAGTCTACGCGGCCCTGATAATTCTGCTATTGGTCACATCACCCCTTCCACTACATACACGCACACACACACACACATTTATCAATGTCCCCCCCAATCCCGTTTCTTCATGGGACACATTTAATTTCCAACACTGTGTGTGTGTGTGTGTGTGTGTGTTTGTGTACACAGTGCAAGTGTGAATAACAGATGGGGGGTCATAGCCTCCATGTATTATGAAACACTGCCTGTTTCGAAATACATGCACAATACATACATCAGAATTATTATTATTATACTCATTCAGGATTGTGTTGACTTTAGAAACAGAAGCCGATAGAGGAAGACTCTTGTATATTCCCCGTCGGGTGTTTTCCTTGCCTACGCTGCAGAACAAAAAAAAAATCTGTTTCTAGAATCTAGGCTAAGAGAATCTTTTCATGTCTTGAGATTATCTAACAGGCTGTGTAGGTTGTGCCACACTGCGCTCAGCCTTCTTCCCCCATGGGCGTTGGGTGCATTCAGGAGAGAACAAGGAGAATGGGCCAGTTGGCACACGGCAAGCTGGACAGACACAGATGTGCCAGGGTTGTTGGCAGCAGAGCCAGGGAGAGCGAGGTGGTAACAGTCAGACTGCCAACGTGCCATTCTGCAGGGCCGTGAAGCGGGCACCTGTCTTCCACATGGCCCGGAGACGTAGTGAATTGCTGTCGATACTCATGATGTTGGAATATTACCAACAGAAACAGGAATAAGATAAAATACATTTGAGAAGTTGACTGTGATTAATGAAACAACAACTAAGAAAAGAAAAAAATCCTGCTTCTTGAAATGTTGTGCCAAGCAGCGGCGGCAGTGAGTAACTGTGCCATGTATTGAGATTTCACACTAACTCTTGGCTGTAAAGCCTGAGAAAACCTGCCCTAGATCCATGTATACATTGTTGACAGTCCTCTGAGTCAGCGGGAGGATTTAAAGAGACCGGGAGCTGCGCTGGGAGCTTCAACGCAGACCCCGACATAGTTTCTCATCAAACCTCCTCTCCTCTCTCACTGTCACATGCACACACAACAGAGTACACCAGCCTCGTACTGTAGGAAAACCATTAGTTGCTCCTCAGACACAATCTGACAGATCAGAGGATAGTGGCTGTCTGCACATTGACAAACTCATGGCAGGGATACAGACTGGGGTTGCCAGACTATTTCAATCCGACAGAAGAGGAGAATTCTCGTGACCGAAATGACTTCTTTTCATATTGTAGTCAGACAAAGCTATCAGATTTTTTTACCGCATCCCTGCTGGTTTACTATTTCACATGGGTTGCAAAGTGTGACGGATGGCTGCCCATCCGTCCGTCTGTCCCTCTCCATTTCTCTGACCATCGCTCTCTCTCTCTCTCTCTCTCTCTCTCTTTTTAAAATTCGCGTCTTACCTCTCCCGTGATCCGCTCAGTGTGTATCCTGCGCTGTACACAGCTGTGACCAGGATTACAGGAATAGCCAATTCATTTCAGCAGTGGAGGCAGCGTGATAGAGGGTGGACACAAGGTGAGCGAGACACAGAGATAGGGAGAGAGGGAGAGAGAGAGAGAGAGAGAGAATGGAAATTTGGTCCCGTTCCATTCAGTATTCCCTTCCAGTCTCGGGCTCAGCAGGACATTGTGCCTCCCTTTCACCTGACCACCGGTGCAATCAGCAGGATCACAGGCCCGGCCAAAAGTGCTGCTCACACAAGCACACACACACACACACACACACACACACACACACTGTTCCAAAAGACTGAATTCACTTTTTCTCTATTACCTCAAAGCACTCAGGTTTGCACATATAGGATTATCCAGTCAGGCCCAATAAAGGCAACATTCCTCTGACTCACATGCCTCATCAAGCGTATGACTGCTTTACGTTTGCCTCCCCTGTCACCTTAAGATCATTAGCCACCAGTGTTTCTCTGGTGGCTGTAACCTCCGCTGCTTGGTCCCCCCCCCCCCCACAGACGGCTCTGGGAGCAGCATCCTTCGTGCGGATGGCCGCCTCAGCCTCTGCTAACAATGAATTAGGGACTCCCAGCGTTTGTCTCCCGGGTTGTGATGCACTTCATCAGAGGAAGCAACAAGGCACACATGGCGCTGGGAGTCGGTCAGCAACGCATCACGCTAACATCAAACAAAACCTCCCTCAAAAGCTGGAGCAGGTTCGACTGGTTGACAGGTTTGAAGTGGCCACTAGAGTGTGCCGCTGAGCCCCTCTGGAAACATCAAAGCATGCAGCAACCTCAAGTTTGTACTGTACAGCACCTGAAAGGGATTATGAAATTATGAATGCATGTTCCTTTTCAAACTTTATCTTCCCCCATCTTTTCTAATCATAGCATGCTAATTCCGAGCATCCTATGAGGGTTAATATAAGCACAGGAGGTTGGTGGATGGTGATAAAGATCTGTTTGGTTTGCTGGCTGCTGCTGTTATGCTTTAATGGGAGGATTATGAAGGGAAAGCTGAAACTTGTGTGGTTGCCACAAATGAGAGTTGGCCTTTCTGTTTGCATTCATGTTGCATGTAAGGTATGTGTGTGTGTGTGTGTGTGTGTGTGTGTGTGCGTGTTCCTTCCTGACACTGTGTGCACTGTTGGATAGTTTAAAAAAAGGCTGTGAGGGCTTAGTTTCTGTGAGATGATACAGTGGTTGCTGCTCATGATTTCAGCACGGTGCTAAGTATTAGTCAGAACATGTCTCAGTCCTTAATCTAAATATAAGCACTGCAGTGAGGCCCACGCACGCACGCACACACACACACACACGCACACACGACTGCAAAAAAGCTATACAGTGCGTGCCAGTATAATGAAATGTGACGGGTTACCTAAATAGCTTATAAATGAGTTATAACTTTGTTTTTGAAATGTTTTGTGCAGCCTAACTGCACAGGCAACATGTTTGTGTCTGTGTACATTTCTGCATAAGAAGGAGGGTGTCAAACTTTGCCTGCTAATTGTAGGTCTTTTAGAGTTTCGCCCAACCTACCAATTTGGAGAACAGCAATTTTACTAATTTCACTGTACCGTAAAGTAAGAGTAAAGTACAGCCCCGCAGCACGCATGGCATTATGCTCTGTGGGTAGAATAAAAACAAAATGCCCAAGAACCCGTATAATGAAGGTCAAACAAAGTTAGAACAGCTTCAAAGTCTCATGCGCATAGTTTACATTTTTACTTGAAAGGCCAAATGACTGCTCTCCCTTTTGCACATGCACACAAGCGAGACTCAATCTGTTACCGTTTGCAATCTCATCAGAGAACTTAATTCCAGATTCAGTCCATTTCAAGAGCAGCCTCTATTCAAAATATATTATCACCTATATGATAAATAACACCAGACACACATCAGCTCCAAAAAATATACACACACAGACATACTTTATATAAGGCAGGTAAACCTTCAGTCTCTCCCAAAGGGGAGTATTGTGCATAATGACAGAGTAGAAGGGGGTGGTAATGACACCCTAGTGATATAATATGATGGAGGCAGGCCCCAAAAAGCCCCCCCGCCCCCCCAAAAAAATCCTACCTTGATCTCCCCTAAGTAGCTGAATGAAGGCTAGGAGGATGTAATTGCCAGTCTGTGTCTTCGGTAGACACAGAGGAGCTGCTGACCGGGGATTCCGAGAAAGACAGAGTGAAGAACGATGGTAACTAGGGAGGAGGCATGGTGCGAGTATAGTACAATGGAATGAGGGTGAAGACGGTATGTCACCGATACGCCTGCCTACTTTGCCTGTCAGCCCTCAGCTCCACAATTACACTTTTAAGGCTAATACATGTGCTTGAGCCCCAAAAGCAAGCAGACGCACACCCCTTTAAATCCCCCCATAATAAATCTCTGACTGGCTACTCGTTCGGCAGTAACTGAACTTTTGGAGACTGTTGGCTTTTGAAACTTGTGGGATGAGCGATTGTGCGTTGGTGCAACGCACAATCGTCGAGACGCACTCGCACACTGACATGCACACACATGCACACACAGATCTGCAGGGCTGATCTCTTCAACAGCGACCTTCCTAATTCAGTCTGTAGATACGCCGTGATCAGCTCTGCAAAGCCAAATGCCTTTCACTCTTTTTCTTTTCTTTTTCACAATGGATCTGTATCATCTATCCATCCAAGGGCAACAAAGGTGGGCTGGTAAAATGATACAGCTCTTTCTTCCCACATGACTTATATCCCGGTTGTCTCTGGTTCCACCTTAAATCAATGACAGCACTGACAATGATAGCGATGATACTTTGGGGGAGTAGCCATATACGTTGGGCTTCATGTTGCAACTTGCAACAACTCAATGAGGAGAGGTTTAATAGATTTAATGATTTTTGTTTTAAAATGGCTTCAGTCTCATCACATTCCAATGCGACATTTATCTCTATAGCCCCCTCTGTGATGAAAGCATTATATATAATTCAGTTTAAAACACAACGCAGGCACAGAATCATTTTGCAGTGCAAGGCTCAGCAAGTGTGAAGCCTGTGTGTGTGTGTGTGTGCGTGTGTGTGTGTGTGCGTGTGTGTGTGTGTGTGTGTGTGTGCGTGTTGTGACGGAGAGTGTTTGTGCTGTTTTGAGGTCAGTAATGACAGACAAATAGCTGTCAGGGCTAATGGATGAGGACAGCCAGGAATGATGGAAACACAAAGAGAACAGTGCAGCGCAGGCCAAGTGTAGAGACACGGCATGTAGCGCGGCTACAGTGTTCACACAGAGAGAAGGTCACAATGAGCGCATAAAACAAACACACACACATATGAGCAAACACACACCCCTGTGTGGTTACCCTTGTCGGGGCACGGGCTTACAGTCATTCCCTGGCTTCAACCTTTTTGCTCTAATCCTGACCAACACGGTTACATCGCTGACACTCTTTATGTAACATGAATCCTAATATAAATCTGAACCTGGTCTTTTGAAGGAATACTCCATCAAAAATGTCAAATATATACAAATATGTATATATGTATCTTGAGAATCAAATACTCTCTGCCTTAGATACTTGAAAGACAGCTCTGGAAAATGCATTTTTCACAGATAATGGCAGTTGTAGAACACTGGTACGAAATGTTCATACATCTGATACTTTTAGCTATGGCTCACTAGACTCACTGTTCGAATATATACTCGTTACTGTGAATTTTAGATGACAATATAAACTGCCATCCTCACCTGTGAAACACACAGGTGACAAGTTGGGAATTCAAAAATATGGTGTTTATCTTCATATTTCCATTCCCGGAGCGCTGGTATAAAAAGAGTACATTCAAACAAATGAACAAACACCCAAAATACTGAACTGTATTATGTAAAGACCAGCAGTTTGAGCAGTTTCTGTGATAGAAACTTAATTGGGAACAAACCCCCTGACATCCAGCAGCTAATAAGACCAAAAGCTTCACAGCAGATTCCATATTAATCCCTTCCAACACCCCCGCCCTGTTTTAGATTCCCTGCTGTCTGCACTCTCTTCCTCCGGTTTCTATCTTTTTATGTGTTTTTCTTTTGTAATGAACGCTCCTCCCTTGGCTGAGGGCCAGTCTGGTCTGTAAGATGATCAGAGAGTTGTCCAATGGAGATGTGTCTGCATGTCGCTGGCTGGGGGCGATGTCTTAGTCAGTGATGGATGAAGTGTTGGAATGCACTGAAGGTGGGAAAGCCGCACTACCTCGTTGTGTCTGCTGAGAGACAGTGATCCACTGCAGCGGGCAGAGATTAGACATATAGCGCCGGTAGAAAGGCGAGAGAAATGCGGTTTGTGTATCGGTGCACTGAAACAGGAACAGGGGGATAAAGAGGGGGAGAGAGAACAGCAGAAAGAGAGGGAGAAAAAGAAGACAAGGTGACCTTCTGAGTCTAAGAAGGCAGCGCAGCGGAACATGCGCCCCCTCTGCCTCTCTCCACCTGTCCTGTGCCTGTCCGGATCCACTCCCACTTGTTTCCTGCCGCCCAGCCCCCACCCAAACCCACATGTCTCTCCCATCTCCTCCCCTTGTTCGGGACGGTGGTCACACACCCAGGTGGAACAATAGCCGGCGACTTTGTTCCCATGCACCTCCCAGAAACACGTACCCTCGGGTATGGAATTCTATCACTCAGCCACATACAGGTGGATCAACCTAAATACACTTTGGAGGAGAGCAACAAAGGCATCAGATTCTCTTTGAGATTAAACCAGCAGCCCCCAGGGCTGAGGAGGAAAAGGAGGAGGCATGATGGGCTGGCAAAAGGTGGATGTGGGGATTTGAAAAAATTAAATAAATAAATAAACCTGGTCCCGTTTGAAGAACATCAGCCATAATATACCCTCGCCCGGTGTTTGCCAGTCCATTTAATTTCTTCCATTCCCCAGGGAGGCTAGAGGGCAATATGCTATCAGCCAAATAGAGTGGGGGAGGATATCTTACGGGTGACGACCACTGCTTTCATTGCAGCCCTGCAGTGTATTGTCTATGAATATGGAGTAGCCTAACAAACGAGCATGTCCTCTAACACGGTGCTCTCTGCTCATCCTTGGGCAGCATAACCACGGCCCAATCTCTTTAAGTGCTCGGTGGGTCTCCTATGTAATGTCACTTGGCATTGGTGTGACCACAAATGACACTTTTGTTTAAATCAGCTTCCGTCATCTGCCCCTGTATAGAATTGCAGGCAGCTCGGGAGGTGTGTGCGCGCACTCACTCAGACAATCAGAGCAAGCCATCGAGCATGTTTAGAGGTTAAAACAAGAACGTATCTTTTAAAAGAAATGCTGGGCCGACATTGTGTGCCAGCTCATTATAATCATAATCATATTGTCATATAATCATATATAATATGAAAGAGGGAAACCTCCTAGAACCAGACCTGAGGTCATTTGCCAAGGCAGAGAGCAACGCATTCCCTCGGTTGTCCCGTACGTTGAAGCTAAACTGAGAGCAAGCTTTGTGTGTTTTCATAACACCTCCCACACGTTCAAGCTCAGCTGAGGCCTATTCAGCATATTTTTTTAGATGGTAGCAGGCGATGCATTATTCAGCGAGTACGGGGTGATCTTGCTTGTAATAAATCTCTCCACATGTGAACATTAAACCCACACAAACTCGCACACAAACTTCCATTCTCCAGTGTGGTTTCGGGATGAATAAGGAGGAACTGGGACTCCATGAATCACACCTCCATGGAGAGATCTTAAACAAAGCGCACGGTGGATGAAAGGAGCACCGGGCTTTTGAAAATCTATCCAAAGCAGCCAGGTAATGAGAGTAATGAGGATATCAGATGCTGAACGTGGTGCAATATGCTTGTTAAATGTGACAGCTGGATTACATCAGACCTTCATCCCTGTGAATCAAAACCCTGCTGAAGCGAATATCATGTCCCTTGGCTGAACATTTCCTCAGTTCACACTGACATTTAAGAACGCCTCACTATGGTCTATGGTCATAGACACGTTCAGACTCATTACATAACTTACAGCAGCAGGGACCTCTGCTACATCAGTCCGGACCCTTCTCTTTAGTCAATCAAATTCATGAAAGTCAAATACTAGATGACTGTTGTGCTATTTCCAATAAGTTGTTGAACTGTTTCAACATTTTGGGAAATGCCTTTATTCGCTTTCTGGGTGTTAGATGAGAAGATTGATACCACTCTCATATCTCTGTCATGTCGCTAAGCATGACTTTAGTGGAGTTAAGCAAAGGGGCGCTACCCTGACTCACTGAAGCTCAACGCAAATATCCGCAAATGCTGCTCTGAACATTTAAATTTCCGATTGAGCCCGTGTGAGAAGATGGCAGGAAAAATCTCCGGGAGATTCGCGAGGAGCAAGTCTGAAGGAAATCAATGTAATTCAATGTAACACTTTGGTGTGTGTTTGTGTGTGTGTGTGTGGAGGAGTGTTGGGGGACAGAAGCCTTATTGGGGCATGAGAACAGAGACAGTTCGCAAAAGGTGGATGGGACAGGGAGCTGACTTGACATAATCTATTTTAGTTTGTCAGATGATTCCAGGAGTCTGCACCATCAGGCAATCTGCCTGTTTTCCTCCACTTCTTCTTGCGCCTCATGCTACCTTCCCACCTCGTGCCACTGCTTGGAGGTTTGATGCGTCTGAGGATCAGAGGGAAAAGCAAGGATGGGTAGAAAAGGGGCGAGAGGGCCAGGAGTGTTTGCTGGCAGAGTAAAAGAGGAAATGCCATGGCTTAGGTGCTGCTTGCCTTTGCAGCCTGGGCCTCATTGTTATTGTTATTATTTTTTTTTAATGAGCAGCGCTGCCCTCCCCTCTGCCACACAAAGGCCTGATTGAATCTGGCATTCCATTAGCATGTTAAAGAGGCCCGGCTTCATCTGTGAGCCGCTGACTGACAGTGGATATCATCTCTGTAATTGCTCCGTATACTGGAGCCAGAGCCGAGTAGAGAGGACACACACACACACACACACACACACACACACACACACACACACACACACACACACACACACACACACACACACACACACACACACACACACACGCACGCACACACACACACACACACACACACACACAGACTCTGAAGGAAGGAGGGAGTTGAAGAAAGATGGGGAGGGAGGGATTAGAATTTTAAAAAGGGGGGATGCAGAAAAGAGGGGGAGAAGTGATGAGAGGAGCTGGCGGATCAAGCTTCATCCCTGTATATCTCAATTTGGTACGGTTGGGACCCCATGCAGAGAGCAGGGAATAGTCTGTTTGAATAAGTTTTTTTTTTAAGGCTACACTCACGGGCCCATGACACTTATCAAAGCAGGAACAGTGGTCGTGTTTCATAACAGAAGCCATGCATGATGTACAGGGTTGTTATACTGATTTTACACCTCCTGTATACTGCTGGAACCTTTGAGCACTCCCGGTCATGTAGTGTCAGGACCTGACCCTATACCTGACACCTGATGTGTGTGTGTGTGTGTGTGTGTGTGTGTGACACTGTGTGTCCACCATTCTTCTTTTTGTCAGCTCTGCACCACATCTCACCCTATGTCCTCTGCTTTCTCCCCACCTCTGTCGCTCTTCCTCCGTTTTTGTACTCTGTTCTCGCCAACTCTCTCGCATCTACTTCCCTCATCCCCTGCATCGCTGAGCAGTTCCCCTCCTCCTCCTCCTCTCCTGTCGTCGCCGTTGCCCCCCCCCCCCACCCCCCCTGCCCCCTTCTCTCTCTCTTTCTCTGCAGTAAATGGTAATTGAACAGTGTGGTGGAGGAGCTGCAGAAAAGATGGTTATCCTAACTCCACATGCCATGCATTCAAAATTCTCTCCCTCCCTCTCTCTCTCCTCTGTGACAGGGACATGTATACAGTCCCACAGCATCATCTGCATCATGTATTAATATTGGAGGACAGCGCAGTGGTACCACGGTGAGTCAGTGTGCATGCGTGTGCACGAGAAACAGAGAGATGTGCAGCGCAAGCACATGTCCAATCCTGAGGAGACCGCGGTGACAATGAAAGATGTCAAGCTCACAGAAGTACTCGTATCCCAAATCTGCACAACACTGCAAAGGGGAACTCTCTCAATAGTGCCATCTCTCAACAAGCCACGTGTAGTCCTGGCTCATTATGTAGAATTTGCTTCTGTCTGTTCTATAATTGTGTAATAGGTGATGCATAACTAAGTTGTTTTGTTTGTTGGTTTTTTTTACGTATTATCAGGATCAATTTGAATGAAGTAGGTTGTCATGCAGCTGAATAAAACAACATGTGGGAGTGATGGGGCTTCCACATCAGAAACGACAAACCACAAAGCGCATTATGTCACACAATTTGTTTTAAATAGACTGGATAGATTTACTAATGACATGATTAATGTGCTGGGTTAATACGTTCAGGTTATACTGTCAAACAAAGCAGCTTAATTCGCTGAGCTTTATATGGTTTATGAATCTGGTGTATTTAAACAATAACAGCTGAAGTGTTCTCACAATTCTGTTATATATACGTAGAATTGTGATATTTCGGGTCTGCTGACACTCATAGAACTCTGACAAACTAACAATTAACTTCCTTCCTTTTTCTTCCTCCTTGGAATGAGAAAAAAAAATGCTCGCCTGCAGTGGCAGAGTGCAGTGAATATGTCTTGGAAAATCAAAAGTGGATTTCTAAGTTCAATTTAGTTGCAGTTAAAACAGCAGATCTAAGAAACCTTACAGTGCTGGTCACCAACAAGGAAAATGCTCTGCAAATGATCTCATTCAAAGCAAGGAGAACACCTCAAATAAAATAAAAATTATTTGACTCCATCAAAATTTTAGCTTTCAGCAGGTTTAATATCTAGTCAATATCTATCTAAAAATATGGAAAATCTTCACAGCCTCTAACTCTTCACCGAACATGTTTTCACATCAGGTGTAAAAACACCTCTGTTAAATTAATCAAAACATTTTCAGAATAAGCCCCCGCCACACCACACATCTGCCCTGTCCCACCTTCATGTTTGCATTTATTAAATTAAAAAGGAACTAACTGAAGGGGTCTTGGTCTCAGAGGCAGAGCACCTGAACACTGTGTACCCTGCAAATATTCAAACACACATTTATGAACACATGCACACAGGCACACACACACACACACACACACACACAAACGTCCTCCTCTCTACCCTCCAGGCGCTCCTTGCTCCACAAACACACCATGAAATCTCTAACACTCACAACACATTAACATGACATTACTGCTGAAGTGCTATACAATTGGTGTCTGAATAGCTACTGCTGAGATGCATTGTTCATGTGTGTGTTTGTGTGTGTGTGTGTGTGTGTGTGTACATGTGATAGCAAAGCACATCTCAGATCCCATTTACATTATGCTGATTGTCAGAAACATCGTTTTACAAACGGCCTGTAAAATGGAGAATATTAGTGTGTGTGTTTGAGTGAAAATGGAATTCTACACGTACGTCGAGACTGTGTTCGAGTCTATTGTCTGATCATGAGGATCTCCTGTGGTCTCCTGTGTGCTGCTCTGGGATTAGAATAGTAATCGTGGAGCATGTTGACACACACCGCTAGTCGTATGGATGTGTTTGTCTGAGTGGTGTGGGGACACACAGCTTCACACACTGGCTGTGCCACTTTCTACTCATCGGAGAGTTAATGGCCTTCCCCAACAATGTTGTGCGTGCACAATGTTTTATTCAAATGCTCGCCGGGTCCACGCTGCAAAGTGTTGAAATCTATCACTGTTACTTTCCCTTACACAAATGCTCTGTCCAAATCAATGTAGCGGTGTCTGAAGAGGTAGTTTATCACCAGCAATTATCCTCCGAGTAAAACCCTCCCTTGTCTGTCTTGGACCAAGCCAATGGGACAAGTCAGAGTTTCAGATTCAATGAATATTGATGCAGCCCCTAAGGCTAATGCTGACATATGTTTACATGTGTGTGTGTGTGTGTGTGTGTGTGTGTGTGTGCATGGTTGTGAATGTGTCCAAAGAGGATCAGCTGGTAGACTGGTCGGTATCTGCAACAATACAAACCGCCACAGGGAAACAGCAGATTGCTTCTTTTCGTTCTCATTCTGCCACATGTGTATATCAAAGGCCGCAATTGCAGTTCCTGGATCTATTCTAGATTTGACCACAGCTTAATACAGCTATGGCAAAGATTTCTTAATGTCTTGCATAAGATTTATATTCTTGGCCGTACTTGTGCTGCACTTATTCTGGGTATGCTAGCACTCAAATCCAAATAACCATAGGCACCGTGGCGACACTCAGCAGCAGTGATGAAGTATGCATATGCAGGTTGTTTGCTTGTATCAGTCACTGTGCATGCGTGCATGAGGCCACTGACACCGTGGTGTCCTTGTGGTGTCAGTGGCCTCATGCCATCGACACACAGCTAACCCGCAGCCTGGTGATGGAGGCGGTGCGGGTAAGCTGTTAAAAGGACGGACAGATGTGATGCTACAGTGACGATGACAGCAAGCCGCTGTGCAGCGTTTCCCTCTTCTGCCCTGCGTGTTGCACGTTCCATGCCCGCCCCCTCTACTCTCATCGCTCTTTCCCCCTCCTGCTATCAGAGTCTCAGACTGCGGCAACACGGGGCAGTGAGACGGAAAATACAGTGATTGTTTCTGACGAAAATAGAGGGGCTCAGTGAGATGGAGCTGCTAAAGCAGCGCCGGAGAAAGGGAGAGGGAGTCAAAGGAAAACAGAGCGAGGGGAGAGGAGAATGGAGGAAAGGCAGAGCGCTAGAGAAGACCATTTTGAGGTCACAGTGTGCCAATACAGACTCAGGGGAGGCTTGAACGTCTCCGCCGAGAACCCCTGAAATTGTGTACATTTGACAAGAGTGAGTAAAAGAAAGGAAAGGTGTGAAAGGAAAAGAACAGAGAGCGGGTGAGCGTGTGGGGCAGAGGGAGAGAGAGCGAGGTGGACTGTACCATAAAGAGTCTCACCTTGTTCTGCACCATGCACACACAGCAGCACCCCCAGCCCTCATTCAGCTCTGCTCTCTTTCTCCATCAGGGGCCAGTGGGGACAAGCGTCGTACATGAGCAGGGACTTATTTGACTTTGTCATCTCCTCGCATAACTGTCATAAACATATTCTGGCTCTGGTTTCACCTTTACTTCAGGCAGCAGGGTGCAAACAATTAAATGATAAATAGTCCCCCCCCCCCCTTCAAGACACAGAGCAAACTGCAGGAAAAGGATGTAATGGCGAATAGATGCTGACAAATTTCTCTCCGACGGGAATTTCCCCTTACCCTATTCGAATGATTGAAAAGAAAACAAGTAAAAAGAACAACCTTGTCAGAATCACAAATTCAAAATTACAACTTTTCATCAGAGCTAATGTGAAAAGGTAATTGTCAGGAACCGCGATGTCCTGCCCCCAGGACCCTTTCTGCCCAGTCTGTCATCTTCCCCGAGTGCCTGTGTCGCAGGCTGCTGTGCGGCTGCCCGCTGTGAAGGTCACCCTCCCTGCAGCTATGGATTACACAGGCGCGCACAGTCAGGCAGAATACGATACTGCCCTTCAGGGGAGGTCTGAGGCTCAGGGTGGCAGGGAGGAGTCCTCTGGAACTTCTGGACCCCAGCGGTAGAATCTTTATTTATCTATCCATCTACCTGTCTTCTTTTTGAAAAAGGACCTGCTCTGTGAAGATAAAAACAAAAGGCGACATCAGTAGGCTCCCGTGTGTCCGTGGCTCCTGTGTACATTCACCCACCACAAGTGTGTGAACAGCAGCCCTCTGGTAGCAGAGCAGCACTGATGGGCAAACAACAGCCCTAGATGAGTCACATCGCTCCCAGCGGGAACAAGAGGGAATTTAATCCTGTGCTCTTCATCAGGTGATATCAAAGAGCCTTCAAAACGAGCATTCATCGCGCCGTTTTCTAGTCTGAATTCAAAGAAGGGGGATGGCACCTTTTATCCTGCAAAATGGTGCAATGAGGGTCCATGGTCCTTTGAGCAGGACCAGAGCCAGTTGACAGCGGATTTCTCTGGAGCCATGGCAATGATTAGAGGTCGCAAGAGGCCAAAAAAAAGTATATATATATATATATATATATATATATATATATATATATATATATATATATATATATATATGCATGCACATTACACACATATACACTTGGCAGATCATGTTGTCCTTTGCTGCCTCGGCTCTCCCTGCTGTGACCTTAATTTGTTCTGTCTTGAGTATGAGTGCCCACCGGGCAGCTGATGCACCTCCGGGGAACAAACTGACAGAATGTGTGAGCCTGACGCACATGTAGATCCAAACATATGCGGGACAAAGACAGATAGAACGAGATGGGAAGAGAAGGGTGGAGACTGAGACAAACACGAACGGCACAAATAAGGTGTGCATGTGTTTGTGAGTGTGAGATTCTCAGGTGAGCTGCAGCCAAGTTGTGACAGGGCACAGGGAGGCGAGAGACCAAGGCTGAAAGCTCTGGACGCAGGGCCACCAGCTAAAGCGGAGGCACACAAGCTGTCTCCCTGCAGGCTAATCCTTTAATGAAGATTTGTGGCAGTGGCTGGCTGGTGATTATTGGCCCAGCACAGAGACAAAAAAACCTTCGGTGCTACTGTAAATACAATCTCTCACATTTACACAAGCTATCACAGGCGCAAATGAGAAAATTTAGGGCGGAGGCAGGAACAGTGCTGTTACAAAGTATATATATGGGCTGGGTACTGCCGTGCTATGGCACACTGTCAAACCCCCGATGCTAAATGAATGAGCAGCCAATTACAAGCCCAAACATTAACCAACAGTATTCGGATGTGAAGAATGCCATGATAAGTCGCTCACTCCCGACTGCACCGATCCCGACTATGCTAATTTAATGGAAATGCTTGTTTCCATCTTTCCTCTCTGCCCCCCGTTTGTTACATTTCATCAGCGCTCTCTTGAACCACGCTAACAGCCGCTGTCCGCGTTCCAGTGTTAGCTGAGAGCTTTGTTGAACATATAAGAAGGCGTTCATTCATCCGTGTGTCCGATTACAGACGCTGCGCGGAGAGACTGTCAGTGGGAGATTTGAGAATGCAGTCCTGTCTGGCATCTCCGCGCGTCCTTCAAAGTCTAGCACGTGAATCCTTATGTACCCTTTCGCAAGAAAAGAAATATTCAAATGAATGTGTTCATCATATATGGAAGGCGAGAGCCTGAAATACAGCATGTGACAGACCCCAGCCACAAGGTAGATAGACTTAGTAACACACTGCAAATGGATGACCTCACACACCACATTGTCCCTTACAGCCTTCTAATCCACACCTCTGGCACCTCACCCTCCTGATCCTCCCCTTTTCTCCTCCCCCCAACTCCCCCTAGGCAGGGGCAGGGAGCTGTGGTGCAGGTCCTGGCAGAGCCCCTTCTCCTCCCACCCTCTCCCTCCCTCCCTCTCTCTGAGGGGTAGGGCCGCTTGTTCGGGGAAGAGCTTGTGTAGAGACAGGTGTGCATACCAGACGCCTGCACTAAGCCCTGCGCCACGCGGATCCCATAACTACCTGCTAGCGAGAACTCCGTCCAACACAGAACTGAGCATTTCTTTACTGTAGCCACTGTGGCACGTTGCCACAAAGGGAAGGGCTGACCTCACCCTGCTGCCCCCTTTTCTTTTCTTCTTTTTATCAACATGCCTTTCTGCATCTCATCAGCAATTATACAAACCGTTAAAGCACACTGGAGCAGATTTTGGAATGTAAATTTGATGGCTGGGGGAAGGCGTCAGGGGTGGAGTTTTTAGGCTATTTTGAGCTGTTCATGTAACATTAAGGATTAAAAGCAAGCTCAAGGCTTCTTGGAAGCAAAAGTACTATTCCTTCAGTCTGTGTGCCGGGCTAAACCCTGTGCTAGTAAAGCCAGAGCTGTTTGGGTGGATGAGGTCACAGTGAGGAGATGTCCTTGTGGCTATAAGTAAAGTTCGGGCAGGGCTGTAGGGTGACATGCCCGACAGTGTGTCAGATACAGCGCTCACATTTCCTCTCTGCGTGAGTCAGATGATACAGAGAGACTACAGTTCAATGAATGCTGTTGTGAGGAAGCGTCCCTTTCTCCCCATAGGCCAGCTTTAAACAAAAAAAACCCTCCCCACCCCATCCAGGCTTTCTCATCTCGCCGTTCGCTCATTTCCTCTCTGAGTTTATCCCTTCACTGCTCCATAAGTCTCTCTGCTCCTACACCATTCACTCAGTGCCGCTCTCCCATTCTTTGGTTGCTTCATCAACTTCCTCCTCCTCCTCCTCCCATTCAGCTTCCTCCTCTATAGCCATGCTCCTATGAATTGACCTTGCTGCATCTCAAGGAGAATTGATTTCTCTTTTGGTCTTTGTGTGAAACCCTATCTCAACAGCACTCAGAGGAATCCCCCCCCCCCCCCCCCCCCCCCCCCAGAGCTGGATGGAGGTAATTCTCTTTCATGAGGACACTTTTCACTCCATTTTTATGTTTGCCTTTTCTTTCTCTCTCCCCCTCCTCTGCAACCGATCTTCTCTTCTGAGCACACAGAACTAGAGCAGACATGATTAATGCAACACCTTTCGCCGTCAAACGCTAGTTTTGCTCAACGTTTTTATGCTTGGCTGCTGTTTGGGAAATTGTTAGTCATGGGCCTTTCAACACTCTCACTGACTTATCACGTCAGGTGATCAATAGAATTTTTTTTCACATTTTACATTTGATGAGCATGATGGGCAAAGAGAAAACACAAGGGCAGGATCAGACATTTATTTAATACATATTTCATGTGTTTTCATATATCTCAATATAGGAGGAAGATAACATTATTCAGTTTCAAGCACAGCAGCAGCAAACTGCTGTATTTGATTAAAGAAATTTGATGTTGACCTTTGAAAAGCAGCCAGGCACGGGTGTTTTGAAGCTATAGGTGATATGTTTTTCCATATATTTATAGTAGACCTGTACATATAATACAAGCAGGTGTGTAACAAGTGTATAATACTAACCCTCTTTATGTCAGTATACATTGTTGGGCACTGGTTTGTATTTGTGTCCTCAAATTTACTTTACAGAATCAGTGCCAAAAGCTAATTTTTTTTTCGAGGTGAGCCACAATTTTCTGGGCAAAAGTATTAGTGCCAGTGCTAGTCATGCAAGTACTCATGAGAAATATTGTTCTTCTCATTAGTAGTTTCCAAATGCATGCATAGTTCTTAAGTTCAGCATGAACATGAGCACAAATAAAAACAAAACAACACGTGATCAATGAAAAAGCTCAATAGCTATTATCAGGATTTGATCAAAAAGTGTAGTGTTAAACAAAGACATCCGAAAAGGAGATAGAAATAAATATTCTGCACGATAAAGGCAGCAGTCCCACTTTGTAAACCCTAGAGAGCTGCAGTGTGAAGAATCGTCTGTACCTCTTTCCACTTTGTGATCAGAGTGACTGTTCAAGCATACAGAACATTTTGCAGACTTCAACTCCCAGGTGTCTTGTAGCCCCAGGATTCCCAGTAAGTAGTCATCCGGGCCGCCTTGCTGAATGCACTAATGTGACACCATAATCACGCACAGGTGCATTTTTGTGCTTCGCAGAGCAACAGCACGGAGCTGCCGGCAGTGGCAGGTGCCGGCGATATGACGTGCGTGTAAACTTTAGCCCACATTTTTATTCCCGTGTGTATGCGCTGACAAGCCGCATCATCGTAACGTTCAGTGTGTGTTCTGAGAAAAAGAGAAGGACCTCATCACTCTTAATTCACGAAATGTAGCCGTGCGTACTCTTGCGTCGTCGTGGCCTTTGCTTTTAATGAATGGTCATTGACAGAGGGCACTGCAGCGAGGCCAGTGAAGCAGTGGGAGTTAGAGGAACAGACACCTCTGCAGTGCTACACACACACACACACACACACACACACACACACACACACACACACACAGATGCACTCACAGACACAATGGGTTGCCTTCCCACCAGTCCAATAACAGGCCTATTTATTAGAGTCTCTTACAGACAATATTGACAACCTGCTGACACGGAGTCACTCCAGCATAAACAAATGGAGCAATAGAGGAGAGGAGGGGGGGGGGGGGGGGGAGACCTGTTATAGTGGCTTTTTGACTGAGCAGTCCTTTCTGCGAACCAGGAGCAGGAGAGATGTAGAGAGGGAAAAGGAGAAGAGAGGAGACAGAGAAGGAGAGCTGCCACATACATTCACATACATAAACCTGCAACCTCCACGCACATCATACCATACAAGACAGTATCACATTAATCTACTGTATTATCCTAGGTCACTCCTGAGATATGTGCTATATTCTAATTATGATAAAAGGAATGAGTGTTGTCAATGAGTGCCGGGCCACATGGAGGAGCTTTTCATAGGTGAACTGGGTCAAGTGCAGTGGACTATATACCATCACACTATGTCACTGCCAGAAATGAAACATTCCCACTGAAAGGGAACAAGATATTCAGCAAAACAACATGGTGGAATTAGAAGCCAGTGTCCCACTTATGACCGTACATATCTTGGTGTTTCCAAAGCATTGAGAAGTAGCGGCGCTTTGATTGTTTAGCATGTTTCCCTGCAGAATTCTTGAGTTTTAGCTGCAATGAAGCGTTCCAGTTACATCTTGGATATGCAAAGAAGCCGGGAGGGACTGACTGTACTATGCATACCAAATATCTGGCTCATTAAGAAGTTATAATTACTGTGTCACTTTGACGTAAACACAAAGAGCAAAGCGGTCATGAAGAAAATGGAGGGGGGAAAAACAAAACTGCTGATCTGCTCAAAGACCTATTGTGAGGCGTGTCTCAGAGCCGACCTCTAGAACCAGGTGAGCGTGTGCAGGCAGTTACAGGTAGGGGGGCTGGAGAGCCCGGTGAATAGCTATGCAGACAGGTCAACAGAGAGACACACTTCATGAAGACAGATGAGGCCGGAGTGGGCGCACAAACACAAAGACAAAAAGACAGATAGACCACATGGCCCTGAGCTCAGGAGGTCAGCTCTGACTCAAACAGACGAGACACGAAACAGCATCCAAACATGAACTGATCGTGACTGGAGCTTTACAAAGCACATTAGGATGAGGCCGACCAAATGGAATGTCCCAGGAATGCTTGTCAGATAATCATCAGGCAGCATTTTGGGTGACAGCGAGAGGACATTACCAGGAGCTCCCTCCAGGCACCAGCGAGTTGGAAGCGTCGGAGGCTGTCGTTTCTTTTCTACCCAACATGGCGGCGGATCACAATGACGCCACAGTCTGTCGAGAGGTTCGACATCAACAGGAGCCCAGTGATCATGTTCTCTATTAGCTGACCATTGTTCCACTTTGCTCTGTTCCCCGTCCATACGAGCACACATTTTATTGGACAAACACACGTAGCAGCGGCGGCAGCAGCAGCAGCCCCATACCCCCAACTTGGTGCAGAGCCCATGTCAGGCAGAGCTAAGCTGGCTGCCCGCGGCTTTGTGTAGAGCACTCTGTACAGCACAACCACCCCGTGCCATTATCGGCATCATGACTGTCATCACTAACACAGTGGCCAAAGACCTCTGCCAGGGCCACGGATTGCCGACGCAGCTAGTTATCATGGATTGGTGAATACTATATCAAGGACAGAGCAGCAGGGGGAACGGTTGTTTCCTCAAGGTCATACAAAACAAAGGAAAGGAATAGACTAATAGCCACGCAGACACAGCTAGTGATGCCTTTGGTGTGTGCAGGGCATAAGCGCAACGTTCGTATTTCACACACATTTTTTGAGGGTCTTTAAATGAAATATAGTGCCATTTCTCAGGTATATGTTATCACAGCCGTGCAGATTTATATCGGTGAGGTGAATCAGGAAATTTTCTGATTGGAGGTCCAGATCAGCAAGCGCCAGACTTGTAAAGGTCATTACAATGACATTACCCTTTTCAGGGGGAGAAACCAGAAATGTCAAATCACTCAGCCGCCACATCATCATGCAAATAGAGCAGAATGTTAGGGGCCGGAAAATCTCCATGTTCAGACAGAAATAATAGAAGATACCGATCTGACTGACAACTTAATAAGGAGGAGCACGGGTCAGCTTTTTTCCCCCGTTGTGTGTATGTCTGCAGAGAGATTTCTACAGACCATCAAGAGTGATGAACAACATTCCTGAGATAGAATACATTATCGCGGTTTAAACACCCCTCAGTCTGCTGTGAATATCTGCCGTACACGCAGTGAGGCGATTCTGACGGTGCTCCTACAGCGACTGAAAACATGGTGCTGCACAACAGAAGTCACATTCCTCAATGTTTTATTACTTCTACCACAATTGTTGTGGCAAAACTGTTAAAATAGGCCGACGGTAACAACGACCCTAAGCTCAACCCATCGCTCCAATGAACGTCAACCCAGTGTTTGTTACCATGCTCGAGCTGCGGTTGGGAGTTAATGCTACTGTTTAACGTGTCCTGGCCAAAAATCATTTACGAGAGCTTCTACCACCTGCAAGCTGATCAAGACAGTGCTTGTCCGACTGTTGAATGGGGCAGAAGAGAGGAAACTTTTTTAACATTTGACTCATCTGCATTAACTGTAAATGTGGCCAATGCATAAACAGACACGGACACAAATCTCCATATAAAACGAACAAAAGAAAAGAGGCTTGAGAGAGTGAGAAAGTTCCCCTGTCACCGTACGACATGAACTTTAATAACTTGCTCCGAGCCTTTAGCTCACGGGAGTTTCGTCAACGTGCGCACTTCAAGCTCGCACACCTCAGACAACATGACTCCCTATAATCATTAGAGATGTCTGCTTGAAAAACATGCCTGCCGGGAGAGCGGAGGAGCCGGGCTGCGCCTGAATCAGACCAGGCATGCGTTAAAACAAAGTGGCCTCTCGCAGAGCACATAACAGCACAGACACATCTTCAAACAAATACACACACAATAACTACACACAGTCTCACGGACACGGCCGTATACAAATGAGAAGACTTTCACAAGCTGACACACACTGCGTTTCGTGGTGAACACACACACACACACACACCTACACACACAGACACACACACACACACCTACACAGACACACACACACACACACACACACACACACACCTAAACACATACGCACACGTTCATGCTACCACATCCATACATGTCAGTACAGTGAGGATCAGTAGTATCACTGGACTTGGAGGCATGCTCTCGTCCTCTGCATTTGCAGGCTGACTTTGCAGAGCACAGAGACCACACAGAATCCCCTCTCTCAGACGTGGACAATATGAGAGCAGAATACTAAAGAAGAAAGCGCTGGCTGACTCAGAATACATCAACCCTGTATATTTACTAAAAGCAGCAAGCAAAGGACTAAATCTTTTTCTTTCTTTTTTTCTTCACAAAAGGCCACTTGTGTGATGACCTGTTTGCTCATCAATGATCAGGATGGATATAAGAAACTGGCTACCATTGCGAAAAATCCCCTTGGAAGGTATGTATGTAGTTATAGGTATAGGTATAGGTATAAATGTATAATTTACTGGTTACCAATAGGTTGGTATGGAGCCATATTTATCTCTTCAGTTCAGCATGTGAGAATGGTGGAGCCTGGTCACGTGACCGAACAGCCTATAATGATGCTGTCCACTTTGACCTTCCCTGTCATCACTCACACCTGCCCTATTAATGGCACACTATAATAGCAATTACACGCACTAACCATGATTTAAGAGTTTCATCCCAGCCACCACTCAGTGTTGACGGATGTCTGTGTGGAGTGGGAACCAGGCGGTGCACATGACTAATAAAGAGATGCTGGCGGCCAGGTTGAAGTAAGGATTAGTGTGATCCAACAACATGACTGAATCCCATGCACCAAAAAGTGACAAACTCACCCAAAATCATGCTGTGTGTTGCCTCTGGTATCCCTGGGTTGACAAGTGATCCCTCACTGCCCCTGTCTCTCCTGCTCTTGACAAGGGACAATGGCTCCAAAAACCTCTTCTCAAACTTCCTCTCCGCTCGCCGGAAAGAGGCAACTCAGAGAGGCAGCGCTAGATGTGAGGAGAGACTGCTGCTGCTGCTGATACTGCTGCTGCTGCTGCTGCTGCACATGTCGCCCCTTGCGCCTGCCCTCTCCAGGTGAAAAGCTGAGTTTCTGTGTGTGGGTGAGAGAGAGAGAGTGTGTGTGTGTGTGTGTGTGCATGCATGCATGCATGCGAGTGTGTGTGTGTCGAGGAAGGGGTCCAGCGCTTCTGCAGTTGTGGCTCAGGTAAGCCTGAGGACAGTATGGAGGGAGTTAGATGCAGAGAGAGAGAGAGAGAGAGAGAGAGAAGTGGGGAGTCAGAGAGAGGAGGGGGAGCCTAAAGTGTGACAGCCAATCACAGGGGCAGACTACACAGCCAATATCTTCTTCTCCACAGCATCCAGGAGGAATTGCAGGGGTCTCCAACAAACAGCTGACATGCAGTTTCTCCTCGAATGTATCATTTCACAGGGAGCTTCACGAGGGAAGGTCTTCAGTGCACCGTGGAGTCGGCGCCTGCTTTGGACATTCACTGCAAAACACACACTCTCTGCTTTTCCCTCTGGCTCTCTCTCTCCCTCTCTCTGCTTCTCTGTTTTTTTGGGGTTGGGTATAACCTAAAGGCACCTTACTTGCCTCCGCTCTGATTGGTGGCAGCCTCGGCCAATGGGAACAGCAGCAAACACTTGTCATCACGCAGAGTGGAAGTCATGAAGGAGAGACAGAGCTTGACTGAAAATGCCGTCTCTCGCAACGGTTTTCCCCTTTCATTTCCCACGTTCTCCTCAGCCGCCTTCCCTGCGCCGTGAGCCTGAATGTCAGACCTGTTTATTGCATTCGTTGTCTACTGCCCCGCCCCCTTCACTGTCCTTTGACTCCATGTGTGTGTGGACCTGTTAAAGGATTAACCTTTTATCTGTGTGGCTCTGTCTCTCTCTCCCCTTTCCTCCCTCCCTCTCTTAACCTGCCCAGGCAAGGTCACGCATTTTATCAACTCCCGTGTTCTCGTCAAAGGGATGGAATTTAGACTGAAAGTGGAGCGAGGAGTTTTGTGTTGGAGGGGTTGGGGGGGTGGCAAGCAAAAAGGAGAGATGAAATAGAAAGCGACAGAGCAGAGGAAGCAGAGGAAGGAGGGGCAGAGATTAAACTTAATACAAACTGACAGAGGGATGAAGAGACGTGGAGTGACAAGAAGAGACAACTGGGAGGTGGAATACAGAGGCAAAGGCAGACAGTCGGTCACAGGAGAAGGGCTGCAGAGAATTAAATTGTTGACCGTAGCAATGCAGTGACTAATTGAAGAGGAGCTTCCCAGCCAGCTCCTTATGGTCCACTTCCTTCACACCGAGAAGCCACTCAATCGACGTCTGCTGTCATGTCCAAGGACCTCTCGCTCTGCTTCTCCTCTCTCTCCAGTTTCACCCCGCAAAGAGGAATCACAGGAAAGCTAGAGAGAGGGGGACCGTTTGAAAATCACACAGCCGCGGTGTTACTGAGAAGCTCGGCGCTTAAGAAAAGGCTTAACAAAGCTGTCAAAAAATTAATCCCCTTGGGCAGGCATGCTTGCAAACACACAGATACAAACGCGTCAGCCTGGGGCTAGAGAAAATGCCGCCTGATGTTCACAGTACCTCCTCTTTTCCTGCTTTTTCTTTTTCTCTTTTCTATCTCTACCCCCCACCCCTTCTCACGCTCTAAGGCTGAGGCTGTGAGTCACAGGGTGTTGGAGTGAATACTAAGGAAGCTGGCTGACACCTCCGATACCTCTGCACATTTAATCCATTGTGTGTTAACACTGGCAGACTCAGGGGCCACAAGCAACCCACACAAATTCTTACAGATTGTACGTTTGGGGGAAAGAAACCACTGGCGAAAAGCTGCTGGTATTATAGAGCAGCTCTTAGCTAAGGTGCACAAAAAATCATACCGCTTTCACAACCACGACCAAGACCCAACACCTAATGGTAGTTTTTCATACACAGTTTGAACTAAGAAAGTGTCAGATGTGGCCCAAAACTTTGTACAATCCAAAAAGGACAAACAGACGGACAGATTAGAAAAGGAATTCGACCCAGTGAGTCCTTGGATCAAACGCACATCATGTCTGCAGGAAATGGACTGAATACTGAGAATATTAGTTTGTACAAAAAGGGCCACATGGCATCTGGAGCAATAGTGTTCACCAACACAGCTACGCATGGTCAGTCCTTCCTTCAATGAGCATGTGCGTGTTTGTGTGTCAGCAAAAGAGCTGAGATAGGGTTTCCTCATTAGTTGTGTTGGTATCAATAATTCAGAGTCCGTCCTTGTTGGCGTTCAATGGGCCGAGTGCTAATGTGCTGTCGGGCCAACGGGGGCCCAGGGCCCAGCGCCACTTTAATGGGTGTCATGATGAGAGGGTGAAATCGGAGCAAGGGGGATCCTGTATCATCCATAGGAAAGAAGACGGAGGGGAGACAGAGCGGAGGAGAGGGGGGAGGAGACAGGGCCACCAGAGGGGAGGACATATGTCATATTTGGACAGGTATGTGAAAAGAGGGGGGATAGAGAGAAACAGGAAGAAACAGGAGGAAAGAAGGAAGGAAACTGGGTTATTCGGTCCGTTTGCTTGCTGGTGGCTCGGATCAATCATTCTGAAGATGATGTGCTGACCTCTGTCACTTCTAGATGGGAGGGCATCATTGGGCTCATGTGAAGGGGCCAGTCGGGGAATATTTTAAATGATTAATGAACTGACATATTTTCATTTGCCACCCACTAGAACTGCAAGAGGTGCATCACTCATAAATGCCTCTTTGATGGAAAAAATAGCATATTTGGAGAAGCTTCACTCTGCAGGTCTACAATTTCCAAACAAAGAGGAAAAGTTCTTCTTTTTCACTCTCTCAGTTTTCTCATGTATTACACATTGTTCTTGAAATGTGTAATACTGGACCAATGTGATTTAATTTGAAAGAACCCATTCAAACCCTTCATTCATTATTATTCACATATGTTAAACTGTGTGCTTGATGCTTTTCTAATTTTGCATGTTCAGCTGACGTGCTGACCTCTATAACATAGACATATTGAAATTGATTAGCTGAAATTTGATAAAATGTTTTTAGCTGTCTCTATTTTAGGAAATTATTAGGATAGTGTTCAGACATCACGGACCAGGACAATAAAGTTCTTTTAAAAAGCAGTTTCAGTTATAAACACACAATGTACTTTTTTATATTTAGCAATATTTTTTTTCTTCAATCGACTGTCACTAGCACTCCTGCTAAATAGAATAACCATAGAATATTCTTTAAAAAAAATCTTTATACAACAGAAAAACGGGTTCCTGCGATGCATAAGAGAAAGTGATGGAGTCAGACAGGTCCAGCAAGTGTTGTCGCATTTTATAATTTGTTGTAATGTTCTGTCCAATGTTATATTGTGTTTCACACCTTAGAAGATGATGATGAGGTTGGGGAGATCCCAGAAATGTAGTTAATACGATTGCACACACGCACACACACACACACACGCGCACACACGCACACACGCACACACATACACACACACACACACACACACACACACACACACACACACACACACACATACACACAGTGAGGCAAAGAGAGGACTATATACTACTGGTTGATTGATCCTGCCCTCTACTGGTTTAAGCCTGTCAGCACCAGATTAATTCCCTGTGAGAAGACATTGGGAATCTTCTGAAGTAATCCAGTTTAAGCGACCCCGTTATTAGATTGGATATTCCATAATGAAACATGACCCCATGTAAACTGAGACGCTTGTGTGCTCCCAGAGACATGTCAACACACACAGGGGTAAATAAGGGAACCCAACAGACATGAGGCAGCTGGTACAGTCTTGATGGCCTGTCAGACTGATTCAGAAATACCTCACACAAGCAGAAAGCTAAACAACAATCTTGACAAGAAGCTGATGCCAATATCATTATGGGAAATGTGGTTTTTTATCTGCAGAATGGTGAATTGGGCGGATTTCACGGAGCCCGAGTGCAGCAGGTCAAATGTGAAAGGACTTAGTGGATGTGCAGTAACAGTCAGTGAGAGATATGTCAGACCTGAGGGAGAGAGAACATCAAACTCCACCAATCATATAATACTATAATCTGTCTTCTTCATTTATTCCTGCAGGGGGGAGCGCACAGTAAATCTACACTCAGTGAGCTCTGTCAGACAGACTCTAACTCACTTCCTTTCAACAGCTCAAAGGCAGTGTCGAAATGCAGCTTTTGTTGATCATAAATTCTAGCCATATTTCATGATCCATGCCCTGTGGGCACTTTGTGATTTTGCAGAATTTTTACACTTCTACACTTTTGCTTCTTCTAGACTCTGCCTGCATGTAGCATTGAAAAGGATTTCTGTTAATACAGAGTCTGCACCTAGGTCACATATCAGGCCTTGGGTGTCGCCTGGCACTGTGGTGGTGAATTTAGAGTCTGCCTTCGAAGGTCAAAGGTGAGGGGGCCAGGCAACCCTCAGGCAGCATACTCGTATTTCCCATCATAATGTGGCAAAGCATTTATTAAAGCCTATTTGAATATGGAATCTTAGCTAACTTTAAAGGAAAGCAATATATTGTATACAAACAAATGACAATTCCCATTTACTGGCTTCATACATGGCACACTACACAGAATGTAAACTTAATATTAACAAAAAAGACCTCTGCATTCCCCTTGAAGTGGCCTGAGCCTGCAAGTCTGACAGTTACGCATATCGGTTTGCAAATGTGAGGGATAATCATCTCACTAAATTTAGACTATTGATCAGATGTCGATGTGTGCAGGAAATGTGGCCAGCTGCATGGTATGTTTTCTGTGCATTGATTGTTCCCAAGGAAAGACTTCGCAAAATCAGGATACCCATACTGTGTTGTGATTGTTACAAATGAAGGAGAATTTTTGTTGCTTAGTCAATAGTTGTAAGAAACAATGCTACAGACAGTGTGAAACAGATGAAAAAATAAAGAAATATAACTGCTTGCCATAAGTAATGACAAGAAATCAATCTCTTTATGTTAATAAACTGCTTAACAAACTGCCCAACTTTCTTTTCCTGAGTGTGAGTATTTCTCTCTGTGTTTAAATGTTGTCAGCAGCCAGTTTTTTTATATGTCATATGTTAATGTAAATGCATTAGCAGCATGATTTGAGAGAGAAGAGGATTCATGTTTGTGTGTACACAGGTGGGTGTGCCTGTGCTGCGAATCCAAGCCTGCCTACAGAGATGGAGAATGTTGATGTTGACTGTCACACTCTCACACATCCCTGACATTTTTACACCGGCACCGGAGGACAGGGCGTCTTTCTTTCCGACCAATATTGAAATCACACATTTGTTCTATAATCGCCAGCAGCTCATACGTGGTGAATCTTTGCAACAATAATTTCTTGTCTCCTGCTCTTACTCGACGAAATACTTTAGGTTGACACATGACTAGTTGTCATCACATAATAGAGTGTTTAATTTCAAATATAGCAATATGAAATAACCACCTTCTCCGTAGGTCATAGTACATTTCTAAAGCTCAGGCTTTCCTTAGCTGAGACTCATGCGGCAGATAAAAGAATAAATAAATCATGGGTCAGTCGTATCCCTGCTACAGAATTTAATCTCTTTCATGTACTCATCAAACAGCATCCAATTTTATGTTGTTCCAACATACAACTACAAATAGTGTGCAGAGTAACATGACCGAGTCTCACACAAACAACTATTATTTAGTCCTTCATACTCACACACAAGGTACAACCAGCTGTGCCCAAATGTGCATGTTCAATCTGGATGTGATGGCAGTAGAAGACAGCTGGAGCTGTCAGGACAGTCGGCGGCTCCACAGGCACATGTACTGTATATATTCGGACTGAGACTTATATATAAAGATCAGTCGCTTACACGCATGTACATGTGTCTAATTACTACTTGAAATAAAGTTATGTTGGTGCAGCACCAGAGAATATTCACAACTTCAAAAACTCACCGCAAAAAGACATTGCGTGTCCTGGATATGTTTCCTGCTTCACTGGATCATTTTAAATGGGATCAGACAGAGACAGTAGCAGTAGATGGTAAAAGGTTTGAATTCTTACCTGTGCTCCACATTGATTCCTGTCCTTCTGATTCTCTCTCTGAGTGAGTCCAATCTCCGAAACTATACAGGCAAACTGAGTCACGAAAAAACTCAATTTCCCGTGTCAACTCTTCAGGTGCAAAAAAAAATGCAATCCTCTCATTAATAAAAACCTTTTTCCAATTGCTGGGAATGCAAACGCCTTCCACCCACAAAGGCAATGTAAAGGAACACGTGGAAATAGCGACCACAAACACATTAATGCGTCTATCACCTCCCCTCTTCTACATCTTATCTCCTCCCTCCCTCCCTCCCTCCCTCACACTCTCAGCCCTGCGTGAAAACAAAGCCGGAGCAGGAGATTCCAGCAGCTAATCGTGGCAGACGTTAATAAGTGAGGGAACTTGTGTCAGTGGAAGGAGAGAGCAGAGCGTTGAAGGGTGTCACGGGGAGCCTAGGAGGGAAGGAGAGGGAGTCAAATGTCAATGAAGGCATAAGGAATTAAAAGTGAGGTACAGCAACAGAGGGAAATGTCAACCGATGAAAAGATGATTTGTGGTAGAAATATCCAACTATCGGTCATGAAGGACCACCCATAGGAGAGGGAAGAAAGCGAATACTTAAATAAATAACACTGTTAATAACTGTTATGAGCCTGTATTTTACGGAAGCTCTCAACTCCACAAAGGTTTTCACACGGTACAATATAAGATGGCACAAAACGTGTGATTAAAGGAGGCCAGACGGGTCAACCTCACACCTACTGTACAGTAATGTTGGGAAAAACAGCAGGAGCAGAGAGAAACAGCGCAATGTGTGGAAAAAAAGAAGTGACAACAGTAACACACACATGCAGGAATTCAGAAGTAGATGTTATTCCGCAGTATCTGCAGTGCGCAGCCACATACCATGTACAGGCCACTTGGAGCCGATGTAAAAATGTCAACAGATGTACAGTGGATGTCCAACTCCCTCCAGGCCCGTACTGAGCTCTTACACAGCTTCACCTCTCACCGGTGTGCGATCATAAATTCTCGACCCTAATACGCAGACACACTGTGTCGCCGCACTCTGCAGGAAGATCGGGTCAGAAGTGGAATAGGGATGGCAGTTTACAGTTGTAAGCACATCTCAGCACCAAAGGGCCCGAGGGGTAATGTTACAGTGACACGCTGCAGACCGGGACTGTCCCTGTCTCTCACAGTAATAAACATACTGGTAAAGTTTACACCACAAGCCATTAAAGTGGACAGTTGGATTACTGGTCACTGTGTCTTTGTTTTCCTTTACATTTGTCATAATTTGTCAGCTGGCAGCTGTAATTCAAGTAATAAAAAATCAGTTTCAACATGAACACCTCATCATGTTTGTTGCTTTGTAGCCACATATTCCAATAAATATGCCCAAGATGAATCTGTAACTACATAAAAAAAACAACTGTTTCAGGATAAAGCAGACTCCACGCTGCTGAATGCTTTGAATGTTAGTGAGGTTTGACTTGAAGTAGAAATGTCGTTCACGTGTGAGAGCATTTGGAAAGGAAGGGTGGCACTGTTTTTGTGCACCGTACTGAAATTCACTTTGTTGTTTCTTGAAAAAATCGAAATATCTGTGTGGTATATTTCCAACTCATCAGATGTGGTATAGACATCCTGGTGTGGGGAACAAACGAACTCCGTGAAAAAACGTATAGTGTGAGCTTATGAGTGCGACACAACAACAGACAAAGAAAAGAAAGCTTGAAATAAGACCACAGCTCCGCCCTGCACTTCCTTCTGCTGAGAAGACCTCTTGCAGACGACACTGGTGACATCACAGTCCGACTCCACCTCCAACCTGAGCAGAGCGGGATCAGCCGAAACTGAAAACACCTGCGTGCAGGTGCAAGGCAGTCTGGGCAATATCCACACGGACACGTCTAGACGCACACTGGGCCCAGTCTGTTCTCGCTGAAGACATGGCCAGCATAGACGTACTGAGCACCAGGTTTTACTTTAATGACAAGATGTACAGCCATGATTTACGAGAACAAAGCTTTGCCGACTGGCCATTTAGAGAGGAATGTAACTGCACACCTGAAAAGGTAAGGAGGACGCACTGCTGAACCTGAAAAGTCTTGACACCTCGAATAATTTGGTGATTCATTATAGTGCCTCGTGACAATGTATTCAATCAAGAGCAAAATGTGTCTGCAGGAAAGACACTGAATAGGTAAAAAGCAGGTCATCTCAGACAGGATGTGTCAGACAGTGAGTGTGCACTTCAGAACACAGCCGAGATCACATTAACCTACACATTACATAACTACAGTTTACGGGCATGATTACTAATAGCTAGTAGTTTATCCAAGGCTGGGACAGGTTGTGATTTACAGTGAAGCAGGTGCCCGGGTCGGTTTCATTGCATCAGATGTCCAGTGCGCAGACCCCTCCCCTTGCCCACCCTTGTCTTGGCGTGATGGATGGGCTGCTGACACCTCACGTGATGAGCAATACTATACGCAATGTTACCAGCTCATAACTTCCCCGAGAGTTATAAGGAGATCATCCTCTGGTTTAATTCTCACAGACACTCATCTTCCTTTTAGCTCTGATCTCTTCTTGAAAAGTATTTGTCATTGAGTCTTTAGCACCTTAACATTCCTCGATTGAGTGCTTGGATTTTATTTTATGGTCGTCGGTGTCAGACACCTGCCTGCCGTTTGTTTGCCCTTGCAGATGGCCAGCGCCGGGTTCGTCCACTGCCCCAGTGAGAACGAGCCTGACGTCGCCTGCTGTTTCTTCTGTCTGATTGAGCTTGAGGGCTGGGAGCCGGATGATGATCCCTGGTGAGAGAAAGCACGTCAACTTACTCAGACCCGTACCTTCACTTAATCTACCCTCACATAAGCTTTAGGTCACTGACCAATAGTGTGCCAATAGTGTAGCTTCATATCTGGAATTCTTTTCATCTGTGCTGGTCAGATCTGGACGTTACCCACAGCCATTAAAGGTCCAAATGTTTGATATCCGGTACAGCACCAGTGAATTAATTATTGAACATCATTATTGGATTAACCATTTAAAATTCCTACATTGAGGCAGCTGTTTCTCAATTAAATCAAAATGTATTTTAGTTGTATGTTTTTTTTTTTTGCTTTTTGCTTTTAAAGAAGGTTGTATGCTGATTTGATTTCAATATTTATCATATTATTTAAAGATGGAAACATTCGTCCTTAAGTGTCACTTTCAGTTGCATACAATACTTCTTGTATACACGTTTTCCTGTCCAGGACTGAACATGTAAAGCGCTCCCCTAACTGTGGATTCTTAACCATGAACAAAGACTTCATTGAACTGACTGTGGCTGAGTTCTTCTGCATGGAGAAGGAGAGGCTCAAGGTCTACTTTGTAAGTGTCCTTACTATCTGTGTAAACACCGTGAAATGAATCGAGTATTTAATGCTTGTGCTGCACTTGTCCCACCTTGTGCTTTTTATTATTTTTTTTTTTTTCCAGAGAAAGGTTTGGCATAAGAAGATGGCATATTTGCGGGATGACATAGACCAAACGCTTGAAGGCCTTAAATCTCAGTTGGACATATGACTCAAATTCTTCCATATGACTCAAATTGTACATTTATTGCTCCACTCAGTAGTTTAATGCAACGCCAGTTTAAATCAATAAAGTTTTGAGGAATATCATGCTTTGGTTGCTGTATTGTGTTCAACCACAAGATGGAGCTTTAGCACTAAAAGCTACAGGGTTCTCATATTACAGTGAGTTACCAATCTTACACTCACAGTCACAACCTTCACAAAGGCAGTCTGAAATTGAAAGCGCACATTGAGCAGGATTACAATGTGTACTATATTCCCCCCTTTCAACCAAATACTTACCATTTTCCCCCGAACGTGCCACCACCTCTACCACCTCTTTTCAAACCTTGACCCTGGACAGATGGCCTGAAGCCCCTCCCTTTCAATACCAACTGTTGCCCCAGGAACATCTGTTACATATAGGGGGACAGTGAGCGCCGAGAGGGCTCACCAGGACACTTGCCTTGCCCTGTGACGAGGACTGAGACGTAGGGAAACACTGGAGGATGCTGCAGCAGACAATGGAACGTTTAGAAAAGGTGCACTCCTAAAAAGCGGTCTCACTGTAAGGGTTCGCCGCTCTTCTTGAGTCTTTCAAGAGTTAGAGGTTTTACATTAAATTGTCTGCAGTAAAGTCTCAAGATTGACTTTTTTTTTTTTTAATGTAGCAGAAACGGGCTCAGTTTGTGTGCGTCTCCCCCTGGTCTGATGAAAGGGTTGGCTGGGTGGAGTGCGGGATTAAAAAGATGCCATCCCCTCTTCAACCTTCCACTGTTGTGGATTAATGTCTAATGTAACACTCTGGCCACTGAGCCCAGATCAGCTGCTTAATTCTCCAATATCCGCTCTCTGTAGAACAAATTGAAGAGAGAATATTCTTTAGCCGAAAAAAGTCAATTTCCCATACGTGATGTAACCTTTTTAATGACACTATGCTTGGGACTTTGTTTTACAATGCTCTCAAGTCAATGCCAATGCAAAATTCTCCTACACACATATTGCAATGACCTGAATAATTAATTTAACATACTCTTATTTTTTGTGTTTAGAGAAACATCAGCTAAATGAACCACAAAAAAAAGAAATCCAGTTACTGAGGAGACGGCTAGTTTTGACGCTCATACAGGTAAAGTGGTGTGACATTTGCATAAGTACACAGATCATGGGAAGCATGTTTACAGTAATTGCTAATGTAACCGTAATCAGGGCTTATACCCACGTCATGTCAATCCACTTACTCGTGTGTGCTCCAGAAAATGAACAGAGTGGCATGCGTGACTCCCGTCCCCGAGTAGCACAGATGTGATAAATACGCAAATCTGTGGGAATGGTGCAACGCTGTTGATTTCATTGGATCACAAATGGGGGGTGGGGGGTGATTCATGTGTTTTCCCCCAACCCAGTTTCTTTTGCAATTATAATTTTAAACCCATTAAATTGTGTTTAAAATGATTCATTAGGCTAATAGGAATCCGCATTTCACCACTGCACGTAGATGTGGTTCTTTCCGTATCTAATTAATATAGTGTGACAAAGGGTTTTGCACCAGTGGCCTCTTCTGCAGTTTTCTAATTAATGAGTTTCTGCTAAACAAACTGTAGACAGTGAGTGTAGCAGATGGACAAATGGACAGATGTGACCAACAGAAAGTTTACAACCTGAGCTTTCCATCAGGCCCCATCTGTTGCTCCTTGCGACTGGTACCTCCCTCGGCCCTCCTCCAATGCTTCTCCCCTCTCCTCATCAGCATCTATCACAGAAGCCTCGCCCCTCGTGCTCCATACACTCCACTGCCCTGAATGAATGACTTCAGTATTTAGCCTCTCGTCTGACCTGCTTTAACCTTTAATAAACAAAGGCAAAAGGAACAGAATATCATCACATGTCCCATGATTTTAAACATTTTTACATCATTCACACTGTAAATCTTGTTGGGTTTTTTTCAAAGTAAGAGGTCAGCAAAGCGTTACACGAGCACGATAAGTGCCAGGTAAAGGTGTCTAATGCTGAATTTATAGGCAGATTATGAAAGCAAAGGGACACAGTTATTCTCCTCCTTGCATCACAATTGGTAAGACATTGAAATCCCCTTTTCAGTGTTTCCTCTCGCTTGCCCACCTCTAATGTTCTCCCACGTCTCTTGCAGCGAGGCATGCTGGCTGCTTGCTCTCTCAGACACCGCGGCCCTCCTACCTAGGCTGTTTTTTGTGCCCTCTTCCAAAGGGACCTCCATCTGTCCCTACACTCAGCCCATTGTGGTGTCCCAAAGCCCAGCAACTTCTACAATGCAGTGGGCGTGCATAGGGGGGCCAGAGTAAACACGGCCGCATCCAGATCCCATTAGAAGCTCTTTAACTCCTACACCCTAATACTCTCAGAGAACTCTGGGAGGAGAAGGCCCACCCATTATCCCCATGCACACAATATCACCTTTTACACCCACTGCCATAGGTAATGAGTCTGCAAGCTGCCCCTTTCCTCCCCACCCATGTACACCCCCGTTTTATTTCATTCTCTCTCGTGGTATAACGAGCTGTTAAACAGCATAATTTTCTTTATCATTATTTCTCTAAAAAATACTGACATAATTGTAAAAAAGATGTTGAAATACAGAACCACCCTTGGATATGTATTACCTTCATTAAAGTTATTCTATGTCTCACTGGAGTTTAGTTCATAAATGATAGTTTAGTTGGATGTGGCAATAGACAGAACCATTATCAATTAAAAGCCAACGTTTTATCTATATTTTATCAATGTTGCTAATCACCATGTTGACAGTGACAGACTCGAGCCTCATCATTTGAATTCTCCCCATCTCCTCTAATTCCTACATCCTCCTAATAATGCCAGCCTTACCATCTCCCATCTCTCATTGTTCTCCATTGGCCTTCGCCCACAACTCCGTCTCCATCCCTCTTGCTCTTTCTCCAACCAGCTGCCAGTCTAGGGGGCGTCTCTGTTTCGGGGTGCCCCACCTCTCAATTTCGGGCACTCGTATCCCTATTCTCCCCACAGAGGAGGTGTGCGAGCGTGCGTGCGTGTGTGTGTGGGTCACTGTGTTCGCCCCAGCTTAAAGGCAGAGGGATTACCGGCACACACACACTGATTAAAGCCTTCCAGCCTCCTATGGCCCCATTAATACTATCTTAATCACAATGCTTTATCCCCCCATCTAGCTCCTATGGATCAGGACCTTTTCATTTTAGTGGGAACAACTCTTGTTTGGCCAGTGGATTAAGTGTGCTGCACACAGGAACTAAAATATAAGCACGAGAGAGAGACAGACGGGAAAAGGAGAGTGAGCTTCATACGCACTTCAAAAAGTCTGTTAGGTCAGATTTAGTTTTTTCAGCGATCTCAGTGATTTCAGCTTCCACTGTAACAGTGAAAAGTTAACATTTCATGTTGTGGCGCTCCTTTTGTTGACGTTTATAATGTACATTATCTAAAAATAAAACCACAAAGATCTCAACAGTTTAAGAAAAGAGTCAGAGTCCCGCTATGCTTATCTTGTCTATGGGCTCATGTCTGACGTGACCTCACTCTCCCAGGGGACTGAGCTACAGGTCGTGCTCTACTGGCTGCCTCATCGGCCAAGATGGCATCACAGAGCACTCCTCGTTGAGAAGGTCCACTTGATACACTCAACTGCAGTTTACTGTCTCTACTCAAAAGTACAGCGAGATCAGGATTTTAGTAGTACACAAGACTTATATTTTCCTCATCAATTTTAACATGACATTTTTGTTCTTGCATCAATGTAATATAAATTGAATACTAAAATCTCATGTAGAATCGCTTGTCACATTGCTTTATCTTCTTAAATTGTTCCGTGTAGCCATCAAACTATTTCTCCATCACCACTCCCTAATCTCCCGAGACTGTCCTGTGCCTCTCTGTTTTGTAATCTTGTGTCCAAAGTTAATTTACGTGGATTATTTCCATATCCACCCACTCGTGTATTTGGACCCAGGAGGATAATCCACACACCCTGCCCCCCACCGATTTCACCGAAACAAAACAGCAAAGACACAAAGAGGGTGCACGCCAGCTAACTCTGCCAGTACTTTCTCACAGGCCAAATGTCTGCCTGTGTGCAAAGCTATGTGTCATTCTTATGCCAAGACTGACACACGAGAGCGGAGAGGACAAACTTGTGAATGAGGAGCAAGGACCTCGGTCACCTCTTCTGCCCTTTCCTCCTCTTTCCTCTTCCCCTTTCGCCCCCGACACACTGAATCCCCTTTCCCTCTCTCATCCCTCTCTCACATGCTCTCACTCTCTTCTGTCTCTCCCCGCAAATTGGCCCAGCTGTCCATCAGCCCCCCCACAGTTCCCCCAGCTGTCTGCCCTCCCCGAACGAGAAACCCCACAACAATACAGGTCACAGGTCAAGAGAAAGAACAGGCTGCACTCACAATGGACCAGTGGCGCCCAGTAAAACAATCGTTCCTTTTTTCTCCTCCGGCCTTTCTGCACTTTTGCCAGGACTGGAAAAGACAAACCTTTGGAGAGGTAGCTGAAGAGGGGGAAAGCCCTCTTGGACAACAGCCTCCCAGTCACATTCCCCTCCTTACAATTGCCTTAAGGACCACAATGATAAACACACTTGTACACATCAGCACTTGCTCTCACCACTCCATCCTTGCCCCCTGCCACCCCGTCATTTGTTTATTTGAAGAGTCATCATGTCCTTCAACACGCTAATTAAAGTCAAAACTGAGACTTTGTCATCAGCTGAGTGATATAAATGTGTTAGGGAACCTTGCCACTTGGAGTTGATCTGAAAATTGGTATTAGAGCACTGTACATTTTACTGCCTCCTTGCTGAGATTTAACCTAAAAATGCCTGGATGTGTACTGAATTTTGAGGTCCCATTATGTTCAAAAAGACATTAATAAAAGCATCTAATCAATTAATATATTACCATATCTGTGTTCATATGTCTTTTAACAGAAAATGTGGTGCTTTTCTCTCTGTGGTTTAATGTGGATGAGTTCTTTGAAAATAACTTCTTGCCCTAAAGTGTTTTGGCATGAGCTACATGGGAAATTGGGACATGTGGGAGAGAAAGCGAACGATAGGGATTCAGAAAAGCCTCTGTGACATGTTCACCTGTTCCCCAGAGCTGTTTTCCCATGGCCCACAACAGCCTCCCGCCTGACCTGATAGAAACCCTGGAGCAAGCCTCTGAATGACATCACACACACACACACACACACACACACACACACACACACACACACACACACACACACACACACACACACACACACACACACACACACACACACACACACACACACACACACAGCAACAGATCTCTATTGCCTGGCCACAAAGTGCTCCTTTATTCCAGCAGCTTAGACATGTTCCGTTTTATTGGTTTTGATATCTGTGTGTGTGTGTGTGTGTGTGTGTGTGTGTGTGTGTGTGTGTGTGTAGTAGTAGTAATAATAGTGTGAAACGATCTAAACATTCATTTTCTTTTGTCTGATTCCATTTCTACTTTTTCTCATATAACAAACTACATTCATATAGAAATATTGTTTTGTATTTAAGTACTTAGTTTGAAAAACTGCATATAAATCAACACTGTCCTATTATATGCAAATTCAATAAAACAGCTTAAACTGAAATGTGAAAAGCGAACTCCCGAGTGAGTGTCGCGAGTGAACTGCCGTTGATTCACATTTTTAAAATACTTGCAATAATTGGAACTTAATTAAGCAAATTTTAATGTTGCTCGGAAATTAGAGGAAACAATGAAAATGACTCGTGACTTGTATCCTACTGTACATAAGATGACAGATTTAATTATTTCTAGGTGCTAGACAATGATAACTGGACTTTCTTGAAGTTTTTGAAGACATTCAAACTCAAGTCAAATGCTTCTTCAGTTCTACCTGAACAGTGGAGAGTCTCCGTTAGGGAGAAGTCTTTCAAATCAGAGCCGAGACATCTTGAAGAACCTCAAACAAGCCAAATGCCATTGTATCATCAGAAATACCACAACCTGGAGAATATTCAGATATCTATTTTAATTACTATTTTGATTTTGAAACCTCACAATATTAGTAATGAAGTACTGTCCACTTTAATTGGGCTTCATATAAGTACACCCAGCTATACTGTGAGGTGTGAACTTTCTATTGAGCCTATATCTACTAAGGTGCAGGGAAGTGGCATAACACAAGAAGACACATGGAAAACATTGTTACTATGGAAATAGCATATAATATAAGAATATTTATTCAATTAAGTGCGAAACAGCAAAATATTTACAACAGTATGACAAAAGTTGTGACACCAAATGAACAAGTTCCTGAAAGACCTCAAATAAATAATTTAAATACAGTACAGCTGCCAATGAGTGACAACAAACTGGGAAGACAGTGAAACAAAAAACTGAAAATATAAAAAGGACAAAAACCATATCAAAATAAATATTAAATACAGATATAAATAAATGCATTGCTTTTCTTATGGCGAGAGGGACATTGGCAATAGACCTCAGGGCACAATTTAGGATGAATCTTTTTGTTGTTGCTTTCATGTTTTTGTTTAAACCCTGAACACGAATAATCTGTGATGCTTGAGGGGAATTTGTTAAACTAATCTTTAGTTCCACTCTGCAACAACCGAGGGGGCAACTTATATAGAAAAAAAATGAATCCGAATGTCCACATTTAATCATAACAAAAGCGAATAAATAAAATATTAAAAGTTGTGGGTGCATGTTTGTTTCAGGTAGATTGAGTTGAGGTGATGAGTCTCTCTCTCTCTGAGCATTCGGTGATCTCCCAGAGTACTAGACAACATACAAGCAAACCATTATTTTCTATACAGTCATTACATTGGCCATTGTTTTTCAGGAGCAGTGGTTCTCCCCTGGCAAGTTTCATAGCAGTCAGTCACAGGTCCTCCCAATTTCTCACTGTCACATTTCAGATGCTACCCATCTGAGAGGTGACGAGGTGAGAGGGAGTGAAGGAGTCATAGGCCACATCCAGGGGCAGCTCATAACGTGAGGCTTGAAAGAGCGGGTGGCTCTGAGGCCCACCTGGTAAGCCCCCCGTCGTAGAAGTGGGGTAATGGTGCGATAAGAGGTAGTGGGCATGGTGGCCAGGGTGGGGTGTGAAGTTCCTCTCTGACTCACGGGGAGAAGGCTCCTGCTTCAGGGCAAAGTTGCCACTGATGCTGAGGGGAGGGGTGAGGGGCCCGTCGTATGGCGGGGTGCCACTGCTGCATTCGTTTGAGGAGGGGTTGTCGTACACAGGCCCCTTGAATCCCTTCATGTGGAGGAGATGGGATGCCTCAAGGGAGCCATAGGGGGGGCTGGGAAGGCCTGGGGATGGGTAGCTGAGGGGATGGCCAGCCTGACCCCCCATACCACCCACCCCCGGGCCCCCACACTTGTCCTCCAGCTTGTTGAGCATCATCGGACTGGGTCCCAGCTGCAGGCAGCCAGCCACGAGGTTACTGGTGGGCTGAGACAAACCTTTACACAGCATCTCCATGAAGCCGTGGCTCTCCGGGGACTGGCCGCTCTCCAGCACCTCGGACAGGGCCCAGATATAGTTGTGTGCCAGCCGCAGAGTCTCAATCTTTGACAGCTTCTGTGTCTTGGAGTAGCACGGCATAACTCTGCGGAGACTTTCCAGGGCATCGTTCAGCCCGTGCATACGGGAACGTTCTCTGGCATTGGCCTTGACCCGCCGGGCACGAAACCTCTCCTGTCTGGCTTTGGTCATCTTCTTCTTCTTCGGGCCTCTCCTTTTGGGAGCGTTTTCTCCATTTGGTCCAATGTCATCACCATCAACCTCTTCCTCCTCCTCCTCATCCATATCTTCACTGCCCAGTTCTGTGCAGGAGTGGATCAGACCATGGTGCCCCCTCATCTCTGGGCTTTCATCTCCATCCTGTGAGCTACCGTCCTCCTCCTCCTCCAGCCAGCCAAGGGAGCTCACCAGGTCGCTCATATCCCCGTTCTTCCCGAATGGTTTTGTCATCATTTTACTGTGAGGAAAAACGGCACAAAAAAAGTTTAATCAATCATTGCCACATCCAGTTTGTAACATATGCAAATGTAAATCCATCCGTAAAATGTATATATAATGATTCCGTTTTTTGAATTCAGTTTTTTATTGTGATTGATTAGCGACAGCAACTAACAGTTACTGGCAACTTATGTTACATGCCACACAGACTGAGCTTTCACAATTCAGCACTGCAGTGACAGGTCGTCGCTCTCAGAAAGAAACACTGTAATGCAGTGGTATTATATTGTGGTATTCTGACACTAAGCAATATATAGCTGTTTTTTTAATAAAGTGGCAAAATGGTCCCCTGCTGTTATGCTGTAGTCGTTTCAGAGACGCTCTCAATCTGGGACACGGCGGGATTTACTCAGCATATAAAACTAAAAGATTAAATAGGCAAATCAATGTGGACATGCCGCCCACATACTGTTTCAAATGCCCCAAAGAGCGGATTTCTCAGTTTGTTTAAAAAAACTAAAGCTGTACCATTTTGCATAATAAGTACACATGGCCTAAATGTCATAAAAAGTAGGCAGTATTAACATTAAAGAAAAATGCAAACCTAGGACAGAGGATTTGCTATTGTTTTGAACAAAAAAAAATGTCCCAATTAATTATTGTGCACTAAGGCGTAAAAGTGGGGCAGATTAGGCTACTGGAAATTATGAATTCAGAAGTTAAGACACAATTATGTCTGGATTCTGTGTGATACTGAACATAATTAAACAATCAAAAGCACACTCCAAATATAAGACATTCAGTTAATTACAAAAACTAACCAAGACTATAATTTCTAACAGCTTTATTTAACCAATGAAAGGAAAACACAAATCTTGCGCATGTGCTGAATTTAGCATCTGTTTAACTAATCTGATTTATTTCAGATATCTTACTTAACACTGGATTAAGAATTAAAAATGAACAAAAGTGAACTCACCTGTTTGGATTCGTTCTGTGCGAAATACCTAACAGGAGAAAAATGGCTAATTTAATAAGACCAACAACTGAGTGATGAAGCCAGAGTCGCTGTGTTTTTTCGTTCTGTGCATCTGCCAGTGTCCTAAACTCTTCTTCTCTCTCAGATATCCATGAGTGCGCATGGAACTTTCATATCCAAATGGCTAAGCCCGGCTGACTTTTTTTGCTTATAGCCGGGTAAGCCCCTCCTTCTGGCGCCCCACCCACCATCAACTCATCCAGACGCGCGTGGCGGGCTCGTGGCCAGAAGTTTCATCCAGCCACTGCGAGGGGGGCAGAAAGAGCGCGCGCCCGGGTGCACGTGCAGGAGGAGGGCCAGTAGCGCTGCAGTGACGGCCTGACGCGTCGCTCCAGAAAATGCGCGCATATCACAAAACACATCTAGGGCCTTTATGAAAGATGCAATAGAAGGGCCACATCCGATGGCCCTTCTATTGCATCAATTTCAATCACAGTTAGAGGTGATGTGGACATATTTCTGCCTTCAAGACGTCAATATTTCATAATGTATTTTAACACCAATCCTTTCTTCATAGTTTAATTTCAATGATCTGATGGGTCACGCAATTACTTGAATTATGATGACGTTTTGCGTGTAATATATTCTTCACACTTGGAAATGTAGGACATGAAAAAAACAAACCCACAATTCCTGTTTCGATGTCGTGTGTTAACTATCTTAATCGATTGTCTATCTCTTCATTAGTCGGTTGGATTAGACATTTTCCACTTCATTAAACACAGCGTATAGCCCGGTCTTCGCTGAGTAAAGGGACGCTCCTCCGTGTGTGCGCATGTAAGTGATTTTGACAGCTTGGTGTGCAGAGAGCAGGTGCGTTGTCATTCAATTGTTGTCTTTCATATTTTTTAGCGTCATATTCTGCCCCCAAGGACTGTCCGATTATGGAAATGATTGGTGTAGTGGTGTAGAGACAGGTACTTTTTGATGTTAATAATAAAGTAAAAAAAGTGAAGTGAAAATTACAAATTAACTCAACTTTATTTATGCCTATAATATTTCTCAATGTTAGCCCAAAGTGCTTACACAGCAGTTTAAAACAATAAAAAAAGAAAAGAAAAAATAATAATGAGGAAAATAAAAGAAGGCATAAATCAAAGTATAAGGGATGAAACTTGAAAACCTGCTGTTAAAACTCAAAGAACAAGGGCATATATATATATATATATATATATTTCACACCAAATACAATGGCATCGTGTTTTTATCATAGGAAATACTAGACTTGTAGGCTTGTTGTTCGTTTGTGATTTTATTCTTTCAGTGCAAGGTGAATCAACACATGAACGCTGACAGGGACCATATGACTTGACTCTTCAAGCCAGCAGACCCCGTGGAAAGCATTGAAACGGCCACGGCGGCGCGCATTGTTTATAATTGTACTTCAATATTGAGCATTTTCCCTCGTTTCGACTATAAATACCGCGGCATAATAAACGCCCGCCAGTCCGCGTGCGTGGCGGGCCGCGGCGCAGTGGGGGGCTATTGTCATCGCTGGCCATTGACAGCCGGGGTCTCGCGAGGCGCACGTGCCCCCGCATTGATCCCATTGTGCGCGCGGCTGCGCACAGCTGCGCTCGAGGCCGAACTTCGCCAACTGCACCGCGGGCTCTGCGCGCACTGGCCTCGAGTCGTGTGCGATCTATGTCCACGTCCGGGGGAATAAGATGTGCTGGTCACGTGGCCAATCGGCAACATCGCGTAGAAAAAAACAAGCACTTGTCCAACGATTTATTTGAACAGACCCTGGCAGATGGCTGCTGGATATAGGAAGCGTTGAGGTGAGGGGGGCGGGGGAGGGGGGCATCTGTTGCTTGGACGCTCACGCGTCACTCGCTTGCCCAAGATGATGTCTCGTGCTGAAACAGCGTTTACTCGCCTCGCTAACGGCCCTAATCAGTCCTGGTCAGTGCACTGGCCATAAAGGCATGTGCATAGAGAGAGAGAGAGGAGCCCCTCCCTCCCTCTGTGTGTGTGTGTGTGTACCACATTGAGTCATATTGTTAGGGAGTACATTTCAGTTGGTCCTAGTTAGACATTTAGTTAAAAAGGTTAAGGCTGAAATAGACAACTTGTTTCATTATGGTGTTAAAACAGATTGCACAATGTAGTGTTGATAGAAAAACGACACCATCCGCGCTAATATTGGTCTGGCTAATATACGACAATGTAAAATTCTCTTGACCACCGGGACACGTTTTTTTGCGGAAGAATTACGAATCCACCCACGGCACAAAGGAACTGCGCCGCCTATTTCGCAACCATAACGAGGAAGAGTATAAAGTTCTCCCGGTGTCTATGTCTGATGGAAATGACAGAGGGGGGAACAGCCGAATTGACAAAACAACTCAACCTCGCAGAAAAAGAAAAAATAATCCTGTTGACGGAGGAACAAAAGCAGGTGAGGGAGGGTGATAGAGAAAGAGATAAAACAAGAGTGAACCTCGGCCAGTCTCAAAAACGGCATGCAGTCTGTTTTTTCTTTCTTTCGACTAGATCAGTAAGTTACACAACCAGCCGACTTGCTAATGCTACAGGATTTTACGTTGTTTTCTGCTTTAAACAACCAGGCAGCTGGCTGCCGTTAACGCGATAGGAGCCAGAACGTCTCCAATGTGGTGTTTATAACTTCCTCAGGAGTCGGCTCTGAGGAAAAGTACCTGCATCCTTGCCGGAGTTTCGCTACTGCAACGAGTCTACGACAGTGTCCAAACAATAATAACTTTAACTTAGGGTAAGAGGCTAATGCATTTATGTCAGTATTTGCATTTATGCATTTATGAACCAGACATTGCATGTGTACAACAACAGCTCTATAGACTAATGTGACGTGCTCAATGCTCCCCTGGTACATGCACCCCTACCCCCCCAACACATACACACTGCTACCCTTCTGTCCCATGAGTGAGTGCATGCCCTCCACCACACCTGCAGCCTGCATGGGGAATTGGAGTCTTGCAGTCTCCCACAAACCCCATTTCCCGTTTCCCAAATGACTGACAGACTAACGGAGAGGGAATTGTCCTGCTCCCATTTGAGCAATAACATAGATGCGAACCTTCCTAAAGAGGTCACGATGAACACATCTGATCCGAAACCAACTTTCGATGAGTTTGCATTCTTGTAACCGGGGTACTTCAAATGATCTACCTCACAATTTTATCTTTATATGTTATGTCGTCCATTTCTGACTTAACCTGAGACATTTCAAATGTATATGGAGAAAGATTCCGAGGGAGAATTTTTTAATTTTAAACATCAAGCTTCGGCATGAACCGTCTAAAACAAGTTTCTCTGTAAAGATTTGGGCAAAAGAGTGCCAGTCTTACATTGGCTATTTAAGTGCCGTCGTGGCTTGTAATGGGGTAACCCCTTCCTTACAAAAAAAAACCATTGCCACAAGTGAGTTGTCTCTCGCTCTTGTCCCCTGGGACTCCGAGTGGAATGGGAGGGATCTGTGCGCTGTGCTGACAGATGGGTCCTTGTTCCTGTCTTTTTCTTCATCTCTATCTCCCTCTGCCTCTTTTGGTGAAACACACACACAAACACACACACACTCACACACACACACACACCAAGACTGCTGGAACACAATAGGAATAGGAATTAAAGCTCTACACACATGCGCCACTGGTCTGCTCCTGAAAGCTGAGCCCCGTGTAGTGATCATAAAAGATGGAGAGAGCGAGGATTTGTGAGAGGGGTTGGTGTGCAAAGGGGTTGGGGTGATGTGGCACAGGGTGGCGAGATTAGAGAGATGAAATTGTATTGTTGACAAACTAAAATAAAATAAATAAGTTTGGTACCGTCAATTTTTTCGCATTTGTATACATGTAAAAGGTATATCTGTAGTGCTTTTTGAAATTTCCAAAAGTTTCATCAACTATTTCCGTAGTATGCACTTAATCCCACTGCTTATTTTTAATGTGTGCTCATTTCCCATGGTCTCTCTCTCACATGCACGCACGCACACAAAATGCATTCCCTAGCCCCTAACCTAAACCTAATTTCAGCCTGCATCTTGACAGCCTAACGCTCATCTTTGACCCTGAAACGACCATTTCCAGTTGTGAAGACCAGTCGAAAGACACTGACTTTTTAACATCAGATGAATCACTCAATGAAAACTGACTCTTCACCATTGCTTAATTTTTCAGAATAAAAAATATTTTAAAAGACATTAAAGAAAACAACTGTTTAAGTGTTTTCCCCCCATGTCTCAATCAAACTATATTATACATGGAGCCTATAGTGCATACATGGATGCTGCACGTTTTCACACTGCACCACCTGCAGCTTGCTCATTGTATCTTTGGAATACACACGAACTGTAAACTTAAAAAAGGTGTGTGTGAATTGATGCCTCACAGACAAGTGGACAGTTATCTCTGTATCTGCTTGTGTAGGAATATAATCCCATGTTTGACTTTGGGCCATCACATACATCTTTGGAGAATGGGTTGTCATATCCATGAAACTGCAATGTCAACAACTTAAGAGTCTCCTTCATCCCAAAATAAAATTCGATAAGATCTATAGCAGCGTTTCATCCAGGCAATATGAGCAGATTGTTTGCAGCTTATTCCTCTTCCTTTGGGCTAATGGATTTGGAACACATTCCAATCGGGCAGGAATATAGCTACAGAATGGGAATCAGGCCTGAGGGCAATTCTCACTAAGTGGGGAGAGAGCCATTAAACAAAGGTGCCTGTGGTTTCATATTCAGGATACTTTACAACCTCCGTCCCAGGACATCAACAGTGTTTTTGGGTGAGCTGTTAGAGGGGGCAGAAGAGGGGGAGGAGGATCCATCTGCCATGCTGCCGGTCCTCAGGGAGACGGGCATATCCCAGGGGTGTTTTGGAGAGAGAGAGGGGCTGAAAGGATTACACCCAACCACTAATCAACGACGGTAATCTGTGGGCCCCCATACAAAATCCCCTCCGATCCAAACAACAATTTGGGACACAGTTTAAAACCTCCGAGTACAGGGACATCTAACTGATCCTGAACAAACTGACAAATAAACGGACAAATACAGGTGATTTTTAATTGGAAGTATCAAATGTAGGTGTGATTGGCAAAGAGCCAGTGTCTCGGTGATCAGGTGCAAGTCTCCCACAAGTGGCCTAGCCTGATTCCCAGTGTGACCATTATGCAAATGATAAACTAGACAAGCCTGCAACATAAATTTGTGTAAAGGATAAAAGCACTTTTCTAATCAAATCAGTTTGCAAAAGCTTTTTCCTAATAGTGCATTTCGGTGTATATAAGAAAATATTAGTCAATTTCTGGATATGAAATTATTCACTTATGTTTTTTAATCGTCAACTTTTTTCCTGCTGACAGGAATCAAAAATTTGTTTCATATTTCTTGAACATGAACTTCACAAGCTGATGTTATGCTGGCACGATATTAACCCTCCAAAGCAGTTGTCCCCAAGTCTATAATCCAAAGACTATGTCACAGCAGGATCCTACACAAGGTTCAGCAGCTGAGGTGTTTTCTTGGCTGGTCTCTCCATCCTGTGAAAGAATAGCAGGGAATCAAGTTCCCACTATTCACGGTCCCTTGTCACCATGGTTTTGATGTCTGGGGCCTGGGTGGGGTTTGGATCTGGTATTGGTGGGTTTGAAGCTCCACACGGCTATAGAAGAAGCTGCTTAATGATGGTACCAGTCCTCCAGGGCATAGGGAACTGGAGCATCCTGGCCTGCATCTCCACTACCTCCTGCAGTATGCCCATTGGCTAGGCACCCTCTAAGCTCCCTATCCCCATACCCTCATTGTCTAGTGGGCCCGGCACTGTCAATATTAAGCCTGGCTAATGTGATCTAGAGGCAGCTGGAGCACCCCGATTATTACCATGACACAGCCGACTGAGGGGTGTAATATCATTAAAAATAAATCAGGTGGTTTGGAGATTTGCTGCGGCGGCAGGGAGGGGGGAGACTCTGAATGACATTGGGTGGGACAACTGCCATAATTTCATTAGTCAATTGGGGCACCTCTGTGGATCTGTTGAAACATTTCCTTTAAGTTGGAGTAATTGAATTTGCTTTCACAACACTGCACGCAAAATGAGAGACTGGGTAAAACGATGATGGTAATTTTTCCAATTAAGTGGCTAATAATTTTGAAAATCAATTTCAGACCTGCTAAGAACTGTGCAGGCACCGGAATAGGAGAGTATTTTAATTTCCCAATTAGGGCAGACATACAGGATATTCCCGTTTTTATTATTAGCTTCTTGTGGTGGATTATGGTCGCACGTGATGAGGAAAACGTGAGGCACTGCTAATCTTCTTAAAGTGTTTGACACTGAGCTGTCTGCTCGGCAGACTCATCAGCAATCAGCTGGCAAGTGAGTGGGCTGACGGAATCTATTAACCCCAACATTTCAAAAAGAAAATAACCAAATCAAAAGCTTTTTCTATATTGTACCATCATTTTTTTGTTTGTTTGTATATTTCTTGACATTTTGACGACAGGTCAGGCCTCGGTGGGGTTTATTGGGAGGTCTTCCCCCCTGCTCATTTTGCATGTTCGATCTGCTATCAGAGGTTGGAGCGACATGAGTGCCGTTGGTCTCACAGCGAGCGTCTTCTGTCGCTATTGTTTTGACGCTCGAGCCACATGAACGGGGATTTCAAGGCCCATTTCGCGCGCGATGGCTCGTGCCCAAGATCCGCTGACGAGTGGACAGCATCGATTATTGGAGGAGCGGGCGGAGTGACGCCAGAAGCTGTAAATCTGTTTTCTGATGTGCACTCTGGCGTTAAATCCAACCCTCCGAGTCGATGGATGATTGTAGATGATTAAAAACGGCTCTGTGTTGTGACGATACTTCTCCTTGAGACCGACCTGCGAATCAATTATTCAGACGGAATCGAGTCGGCTTTACTGGGTCTTCCTGTTGTGCAACAGTGACATCTAGTGACACACTTCAGGACTACACTCCCCCTTTGGTTTTAATGGTGTTTTATTGAACAGAGGTGGAGGGAGTCCCACAACATCACAAGGTGAAATACTCTCTATATATAATATTAAACTGGTCAGTGAGTCTATATTTATAATGTTATTGTGGTTGAAATGGATCTTTTATATACGGTTAGCTTGTGTTCAATATATGCTGCTCTGAGAGGACAGACTCTTCCAACAGTGCATCATAGCTAGAGCTGCAACAGTTAATCAAATAATCGACTACTTAATTAAGCCCCAACTATTTTGATAATCAATTAATCGGTTCAGTAGTATTCATGAAAAAAGAGACAAATTTCTCTGATTTCGGCTTTGTAAATATGAATATTTTCTGGTTTCTTTGCTCCTCTGTGACAGTAAACTAAATATATTTGGTTTGTGGACAAAAAAAACCCATGACCTTGTGATTTGGAAAACACAGTCGACATTTTTCACCATTTAATGGACCAAACAACTAAATTGCAGCCATCATCATAGCATAAGCATATTTTGCACTGCATGATAAAATGTTAAGCTGCAAAGTATCCATAGTTGATAAAATACAGAGAGTCAATGTACTTCGTTACACTTACCATTTTCACCAAATGAGGAGCTTCAATTTATTGCAATTGTTGAATCCAAGTCAACCTAAAAAATGCAATACACAATGGTGACCGATATCACGTTATGAGCACACATTGCTTAACACATCTATTTGTGCACAACTGATATCAGAGGCTCCTTGTGTAAGAATCACAGAACCTTGGAGAACGAAACACATAGATCATGGGGATTTTACATTTGGTGTTCCTTCTTTTCCTCTGTTTCCTGGCATGCAGCATCACAGTCAGGCATGCACTCTGCAGGAAACAAGAGGAAGTGAGTATCTGGGGAGCGGGACAAATTAAACATTTATCCCATCTGCAAAAATAGAACAACCTATTTGCTGTGTGACGGGTTATAAATGAGACACAATATTTGCTCATAAGATCATGTTATTATAAAGACACCTCTTATTACACCTTCTCACAAACATAAGGGACTGATGTCAGTTAGTCTATATTCTGTGTGTGAAGCCTGACACAGAAACCCCGCGTGGTGCTGCCTCACTGCCGCACACTTGCATTTCTGACCCAAATAAAAGCATGTGCTTGGAGTCATACCGCCGAGGCTGCTTCTTTCTATATATATCCCCCTCTTTATCCTACACTCCAGCTTTCATCGCCACACCTACACTTTTCCTTTGCAAATATGCTCACATGCGATTCCATACTTCCACCCCTGCATCATCCACCTGCCAGTCCCTGAGCATCTTCGGCATCATCATACCCCAACCCCCTCCCCCCTTCAACCACCACCCCCGCCCTTCCACAGGAGACACACAGCTGACACACTTTACACCATAGCCGGATAACTCCTCTCAGCAGACATACCGACAGTGAGTGCAGAGATTTGAGGCCACGTCTAGGCTTTCCAGGGCTTTAGGAATGGCGCATAAAAGAGAACCCTCCATTAAGAAGTCTTCTTCACCAGTGAGCCAACCAAGACTGGGTCCCCCTTACCCCTGCCTGCCTGTGGCTCCAGCGGCACCGAAACTGGCTCTCGAGCAGAAACCAAGGATGCTGCGTCCCTCTGATTCACCATTTGACCCCAGTACATTGGAGGTGAGTGGGGTTACTGACGTTTAATTTCTTGGCAAAGCTAATGTGGTGCATCCATAAATAAGGACAATTGGAGATAATTCATTAATTTCGTTTTTTGATATAATGTTAAGCAATCTTTGCCAACATGGTAAATCTCTGTCAGATAAAGTGGTCTGTGGACAGATGTCAGTTGGCAATGTAAAAACGAATTATTATGCGGATTATTTGCAAAGTAGCTTTCCAGGATTCTGACAATAACTTGACAGATCAAATGGTCAGCATCAGTTTGCAATGAGAGAGTACAAAGAAATGGGGCAATGAGAATCAGGCTGTCAGTCACTCAATCAGTCAGTGGCCTCCTTAGGGAGAAAGGGTCTGTTTCTTGCCTGTGTGCCATTTCCTTTATCAGGCAGGTGATTGAATCAAATCAGGAGCTTTCTCCTTGTAGGCTACAAACCCCATAACTGTTGCAAGAAAGACAAAATGTCTGGCTGTATTTCAGAACCCAGAAAATGTTAACTGTGAGGAAAGTGGCCCTCCCTGAAGGCCTATACCTTCTCTCACATCACACTCACTGGCTTGTCACAGCAGAAAAAGCAAATGTGTTACAGATGACGTTAAAAAAATTCTATATATGTGATGGTATTGGTATTGTGCATGCTGGCTCACTGCCATAGCTTACCCGGACACTTGATGGAATTGAGCCATGACACCATTTATTTCACCTGTACTTTCCCTGCTAAGTCAGAATGTCTGCTGTGGAAAAGGTCTATGCTTCTATCCAGGGGCTTTTTTTGGACAGAAGACATATTTATACTTTTCAGGAAAGCAAAGGTGTAAATAATAACATTAACCATCCATTATATTTAAGTGTCCCATTGAACATGACAGTGTGACTTTGTGCCAGCATGCACAATACCAGGGCCAAGCCAAAGCAGCAAAGAGAATTCAGCCTTATATTGGCATATAATACACTGGTAGAGGCAAAACCTGGCTGCATTTCCAGTAGAAGATATTTAACACATTAGGCATCAGGTAACAAAGAAAAAGCTTGACATAATTAAGAAACTGTGTCATTTCTTTTGTCCAGCTGCAACTGTGGATTCTAACAAAACATCCCCTGATCCAAAATGCTGTTTGTGTATTTGTCACAGGTCTTTGATTAGAACAGGGATCCACGCTAAAATCTATGCATATATACAGCATGTTAAAATACACTATAAACTAATACGTGCACTATTTAAATTGTAGTCCAGTTTCCTCAGTGTTTTGAATGACTGGGAACTCTTAGTCTTAGTAAATATAGAAGTTCAGTAACAAAGAGGGCTACTTGTCCACACTGTAACATCAAAATATACAGTAGTATCATTATCACTACCATTTGTACTTAGGTCAAACAGCCAAAATATTTTATATTCTCGATGCCCACATTAGACTTTGCACAAAATGTGCTTTAGCTCCGTCGGTGCTTTCGCTTTGCTGCCATCCTAAAGCTTTAACAACGATTTTGTGGTGTGAGACTGTCCCATTTCGCCTGTGAGGATATGTGGGCCACGTTAAGACACCCACTTCTGCTCACAGTGGGATCACAGTCATGACAGGAGGCCACAGCTCCTGCTGGGCAAAGACAGCACTGTAGCTGGGCTGTTGAGAGACGTGGCATCAGTCCACGATCTTACTGGCCTAAACTAATCCACCATTCCTGCATGGCCAGACACTTTCATCCTTAATGCAAAGCCGAGCAAAGTCATTCACTGCAATTAATTTAGTGGGGTCAAAGTCCTCAAAGTCAAACAGACACCCCATAGTGACGAGAAACGTCACAATCAGGTGTATTGATTCACTGATTACTTTGTAAGGTAAATCATCCATGTACTTTTTTATGTTTTAGGAGACATTACACTCTGCTTGGGATAATTATTTGTACTCAGATGTGTGAATTTGTTAAGGAATCGGCAAATGTGTATTCAGATCTGCATGTGTATTGATATTTGTGAATGTAGAGTAGAAATGTGTTTACAATCCATAAATGGTAATGGGATTTGTAACTGTTTACACATCGTCTGTGCTCAAGGCAAAGCAAGAAAATAAATCCCTGAGCTGGTGACAAGACACACACTGGCAGACCTCAGGCTTGGCACCAGTTTAGCAAAATCCCATATAGACAATAAATTGAGAGGCATATATCCCAGTGTTATGTGTGTTTGCTGCTCTTGAAGCTAAATACTTAAAATGTTAGGTCAGTATAAAATGACATCTATTCAGTTTTGTAAGTGCTGCGGATATTTGCAGATTACACATGTCCAAATCGTATTCACATTTACAGATTTGTGCACACATTTATAGTTTATTTTACACATTCACAAGTACATTTCAAAATCTGAAGACACATTTTCAGATTCCCTTACATTCGCAGATTAGACTACACATGAACAGATTCCTGCACACGTTTACACATTTGAGACCACATTCGTAACTCTCCACCAACACTTGAACAACAATATTGTAACAATACTATTCCCATATTTTAGTGTCAAACTCTGCTCATACAACATTCTAAGCATGTTTGCAGGTCTAACATCCAAGAAAAGCCATGATAAGCAAAACACATTTAGGAACAGAAGGCAACTTAAATTGTGTCAATTCATTCATCAGCTATGAACGGACACACTGCTTTGAGGCCTTCTTGCCTTGAGTTTGCCAGGATTAAAATTCAACTCTGTAAATTCTGATAATGCCCTTAAATTATGTCAGAGTAACAATCATGTCACAATCATCTAAAATTAAACGTTTAGGGACATTTTAAGGCATATAACGGATGTAGAAGTAAATCACAAAACATATCTTCAAGTTTGTTTCTATATATGGAGCGTGGTGGCCCAGTCTTCCCTCCATTGTTTTATCTATTTCCCACCTAAGGTGGGCGAAATCAGCCCATACACTCTGTCTTATTGGCTTACCCGAATGGTTTCCCCTAGCTCTGACCAATCATGACTCCTATTGCCTAAATCTAACCCAATCATAAGCGCGGTAGAGGCGGGTCTGCGCTCACCTCGGGTGGGTGGCTTCCCGCCTCCTGCTGGGACAGCGTAGTACGTGCTCTACGTCATGACGCAGTACTTTTAGGTCTGTCTCGCCCTGCCCCGCTACTCGAGCCGACACATTCTTCTTTTCGCCGACGCCCGGGACACACCTCAGCCTTCGCAGGAACATGGTGGGTTTTTCGCGACCATAGACACAACTGTTTCTGTTTGTTTCCGCCGTTCTTTTGTAATTATCTCATGGTGTCACCGTGTCTCGAAAATGTGTTTAGCGTCGCAAAGCAGCTCATTTGAGTCGGAGGTGGCTGGCTGTTCGCTACCGGAAGTGGAACTTTTCAGGAGCTAACGTTAGCATGCACGGTGGATGAAGTTACCGATCACACGGCGACCTGATTAATGTCGCCGCAGTACTTTCGTGTGCACCGATCATTGCCGAGTGTGTTATAGTTGGGTCATATATAGTTTGGGTAAATGTACCAAACGGGAAATGCGTTCGAAGGCCTCTCGAGGTTGACCAGCGCTAGCGTCATGTAGCAAAAGGAACATCTTTCATGGAGCCTGATTTCTCTTTGAACAGTCTGACTTCTCGGAAGATCAAATCATGGGTGAGTTTTGAATTTGTGTTTGACATTTTTCCTCCAATCCCGCTTGTTTTCGCATGCCCTCATTCTCGCCTGGTTCCAACGACACTTTGCCCTGTACCTCCACTGTCGCCCTGCTCTGTACCTGCCTGCCACAGCAGTCGTGCTTAGACAAGGATTTCCTTCTTTATTTCCGTACTGTTTCATCACTCTCCACTTGCAACTGCTTGTCCTTTCCAGATTGAATTTAACCTGGATCAGATTCATGGTAAGTCAGTGCAAAGGGACCGCCTTGACAAAAACAACAACAACCCAGGTGCCTTTCTCAGGAGTGTGATCTGCATGTTGGTTTTGGATAAACAAGTTGTTTTAAATGTGAATGAGAGTCGCTTTGCACTGTTGTTTGGTTTGGCATAGTCGTATTTTGCATATAACGTTGAAGATTCTTATCAGCTTTGACCATGTGTTGCAGTGTTTTTGTATAGCGGGGTCCAAAAGTCTGAGACCCCTGGATAATGGACCCCACCGTATGTGGCCAGTCATGCATTAGAAGCACTTGTGTCCTCATAAGTCTTGTTCTGTCGGACTGTACTCGTCCCTGGGCCTGTCAGTTCGCCTCCAACTGTGTCTGTTATCTTTCAAGCAGCTCATCTCCACAAGTGTGCCCTTTTTTGGTGCTGGATACAGTGGTGGATGGTTTTTTGTCCAAGGCCTGGGTTGTTTAATCACTGTTGACATAATAGGCTATACTCTCACTCTCCTCCTACTTTCCTCCACTCCTCTAATACCAAATATGGTGTTGGGAAAAGTGCTCGCACGCCAGAAGGGAAGAGGCACATTCCTCAGACCAGGAAAAACTCCACAACAGTGCCTGAGCTTTTTTGGAGGGGGAATAGCTTGTACCACAAAATTAGGAGCAGCTTTCCAACCGGATGTTGTGTAATACAAGTCAATGTCTTCCTGATTGCTAGATTTTAGCAGCGCTTTTGTTTGGCTGACGGGCTTGACATCAATGCCTGATGTTGGTTTAAAGCTAAATTAATCAACCTTTGATCAACAACAAGATTGCATCATTGCTGACAACATTTAAAGCCTAAATAACTCTGCTCATACAACTGTTCTCAGACATGAACTCCTTGAAAATTTAATACACACATTTTACGGATTATTCAACATTTCTGTAAATTATTGTTGTCGAAGTAAATTTACTTTTAAAGTTTGATGACTGAAATCTGTAGAAAGTGGTAACTAATTTTGTTGTCACGACATCCATATTTAATTCTGCACTGTTTATGCATTCCCTCATAATTGAGACATTTGGAAATGTAACGAATAGGTGTTTACATGTTCATGCTACACAAAAGATGACAGAGCATGTGGTGTCGCATTGAATTGATTTCACCTTGTTGAAGTGACCAGGTGACTTAACACAAATATATTTGCTGACAATCAGCAGTTGGTTGTTTTTTGTAAATAGTTGAATGCTATCTAACTTGCACATGGAACTGGTGGTGATATTAATTTAATTTACTTGCGCGTGTTTGAACAAGCATGGTCATGCATCTTGAGTTCGGGGTTTTCCTTGAGAGATTTACATGTCGATCTTATCAACTCATTTATTATCCTGAATAGACTGGCTAGAATTATCTAGAGTGGCAAAGGAAACCATTGCAGCTGTCAATGTGGTGCTTGTGCCCTTCCTCTTAAATTTAGGCTTCCCAGTAGAAATCCTTGTCATTTTCCTCTTAATCACTTTTAATAATCTGTGCTATATCCAGTCTGCTTGTTCTCATTTTATTCACAATCTGTCTGATTTCACCCATTTCCAGTTTACTTCCTATCTCTACCATTCCTCCATACATGTCTGCTTACCTCCACAATAATTTTCACCATAATTCATATCCCTACTCCCTACCCTAATTTGTCACGTCTATTTGTATCCTACAGAGTTTAAGGAGGCATTCCTGCTGTTCGACAAAACAGGGGATGGGAAGATCAACTACAGCCAGTGTGGGGACGTCATGCGGGCCCTGGGACAGAACCCTGTCAACGCTGAGGTGCTCAAGGTCCTGGGCAACCCCAAGGCTGAGGGTGAGAGCAAAAAAATAATAATTTTGTGTATCATAAATCATTAAATTGTCAATGTGATAGGAAAAAAGTCTCTGGAGGCTCAGACTGAGAACTGCCGCGATTATTCTTGTCTTTTTGCAGAGATGAACATCAAGATGCTGGAGTTTGAGCAGTTCCTGCCCATGTTCCAGGCCATTGCTAAGAATAAAGATCAGGGCTCCATGGAGGATTTTGTGGAGGGACTGCGTGTCTTTGACAAGGAGGGCAACGGCACAGTAATGGGAGCAGAGCTACGTCACGTCCTGACCACACTTGGCAAGTTCCTGTTTTTTTTTTCAGCTGCCAATTTATATTTGATACAATATGCTGCAATCATCAGAATAGAAACCTCACTGCTAATCTATTTGACAGAAAACAGAACGTACTCTATAATATTTTGTTATCACACTTTAAAAATTAATATGTTTAAGTCACTCCATATGTTGTGAATTAACAGTTTTGGTTCCATTTTCAGGTGAGAAAATGTCAGAGGAGGAAGTGGAGACGCTCTTGGCGGGACACGAAGATGCAAATGGATGCATCAATTATGAAGGTGAGAACAAAAAATAAACTAGAACAAGATGAGATGTCGGCTTTAATCAGGCTGATGGTGTGACAATCCCATTGCAATAAATCAGCAAACTAACCATCATACCCAGTAGGGCTGGGCTGATGGACAATGCCATCATCCATCAATGATAGCTGTCAGTCATCATGACCCCCTCCCACCCATTACCACCAAACACTCTATTATCCTCTTCTATAACAAAAAATATTTCTGAAGTGGCAATAATTTGTTCTGTTTGCAAATAGAGAATTCAGACCAACAATATAATAATATGATCTGTCTTTGATTGTCCCTCGATGACAATTGAGATATTGCTATGAATTACTAAGTGGAACAGGCGTTCTAATTAGCCACAGCCATCGGTCATGGTGGAAATTAAGCTCATGCACGTTTCCACAAAGATTAAGATTTATAAAAAAGGAATTAGGCTTTATGAAACTGACACAAAATATGCATACACTTATTTATGTCTTTGTGATTACACACAGTTGCTAATCCATGTTTAATTTAGACCTAATTAGTTTTAGGTGATATGACACCAGCACATTTGTAATTTGAACTGGTGACCGCGGCCCTCAGCACCAGCTAAAAGTGAGAAGCTACAGCTGAAGGTTTTCTCTGCATTGCTAATGCTACTGACTATTGGCGTTGGAGATTATTAAACCTGTAGATGTCATTTGACTGTACACATCTCCATATGTCCATTCGGTAGACGTCTCAATACCCACTCTCGGCAATGTGATAATGAAACTTCAGTTATGCATTACACTGTAGGTGTCCTCTGATTTGAAAAATTGTGTAAGAGAAGCACTACAGGGAAAAACATGTAGTTTGTGTTTCAACTGATAATCATCATTTCAACTGATAATGAGATGATATGGTTGTATATTCATGACAGCTACTTTCCAATACTTTGACTGTTAATTTACTTTTCTAAAAGCCCTGGTACAAATGTCAACTGCTGACAGTGTGTTAACTCTTCTTCCTCCACAGCATTTGTTCGCCACATCATGTCAGGCTGAGGGCCGGTACGGGCATTGGGTATACATGAGATAGCCCCACCCCCAGGCTTTCCTGCTTTTGAATTGTAGAATAAACCCCATCAGGCCCCCCAAATGTTTATCGGCTACAGTGTTCACTTTTTATATTGGAAAACAAGATTTGACCTGTAGGTGCCTGTGGGAAAGCCTGGGGGTCCCTCTCATCTTTAGTCCTGAGGCCTTGACCAATGTGTAGCCTCCTGCTGCTCTGTCCCTCTCTCTCTGTCTGTCTCTCCTGCAGCCCTCTGTCTTGGCGCCTGGCTGCAGCATGCTCCTCTGCATGTGTCTGAGACTCCCCTCGGTTTATAAGGGGATGCGGTGGACACAGAGGGAAGAGACTGGTCTCATTCAGGGAAAACCTGGTGGCCACTCGAGACATTTGAGCCGATTGGTGTCACTGCCATGAGTCGGCTCTCATAATCTCATTTGCATGTCACCGGTGCTATCAGAATAGACCCTTTGTTCTGTTGTTGCCAGAGGTGCTGCTCTTTTCCATAGACTCTGAGGCTACAGCCACACTTACGTTTGAGTTTTAAACTGGACTGGGATAGTTTTAATTTTAAAACATATTAGTATGGATGTAGCCTGAATTAAATGTATCAGTTTGTTACACTGTAGACATGTTCTACATTCACGTATAGCCACCAGCCTCCAGAGAGTGGACCAGTCCCTTTTTCTACTAACCAGAGAATTGCAATGCGAGTCTCTTGTGCTGATTGTTTTCGCCTCTGTACTGATGGAAGCTGAATTTGTAGCAGGCCACTCTGACTGGACTGTAGCTATCCTGATCTTCTCCCCTTTTCTGTGCTTCTCGACTAGAGGAAAGCGCACAGCGATAATGGCTTCTCTAACCAGCTCCTCCTGGATCATAGACATGGCCTAATCCTCTGGCTGAATTGGAGATAGAGACAATTACCTCACCTCTTTCTCTTAGTACCAAGTTCAACCCTTCTTTCATCTGGGTGAGCGGAATATGGGGATCTGCCCCCAAATGCAGCATGTCCCGCCCAGGTTCACCAGACCTGGATAAGGAGGGCAGCCTTGGCTCCACTTGCTGCAGTTGGAGTGGGTCTCTATAAATATTTCCATCATGAAACTCACACTCGTTTCTTTCTTATGTCTCCTTTACAGAACTGGTCAGGATGGTGATGAACGGGTGAAGAGGAAGGGCATCCCACTTTTTTTTCCTCTTTTTTTTTTTTTTTTACCCTATCACATGTACTCTCCTTTTGCAGTTGGCTTCTACATTGCCCACCCCCTCCTCATTCCATGGATTAGTTTTCCACATTTAATTTAAGAAGTGCCTTTACATTCCCTTCTAAAGACCACAAATAATCTGGCTATTGCCCCCAATTATGTTGTTTGCATTTAAATAAATGTTTTCCCCGAAAACTTACCATGGGCCTTTTGATTTGATTTGTTTGATTCATTAGAATAAGGCAGAGGATCGTCACTGCCTCGACCAAAATGATTTTACAGAGCATTGATGTGTTTGTACTCTTTTTCCATTGCCACAAGAGGGCAGTGTTGCAGCTGAAATCTGCAATGTTGCAAGGTTGTTTGTCAAATAATATAATACAAGATACAAGGAGACAATCTTGTTCTGTGTTTCCTAAATAAATAATCTAAAGCAAACCCTGAGTGAAGGCTTTGGTCCTCAAGTCAAATGAGATTATTTTTGCTGACAAAATGTTGTTTTTTCTACCGTTGATTGCAAATCTTTAGGAACATTATAATATTAAATTTTAAACTTAAAAAATAAAAGATTTTAGATTGATTGTGTTTATCCCATACATTTTCAGAGACTTATTTGGCGACAAAGCGCTAGGATATGAGCTTCAGAAGGTTTGTTTGGTTTCTGACCTTTTCTTTATTTTCCCCACAAGCAGACACAACTATTTCCCCTCATTAGGCACCACAACTATCGGAGTGTGGAACTTATGTGTGTGGGATAAGGTTCAGGAGGGTGTCATAGTCCACTGCTGAATAGATTGTCCACTAATTACGCTGTGTGTGTGGTCGATGGAAGTCAAGGCTATTGATTATTTTAATCCTCCCTATTTGTGAGTCTGTGATCCTCATGGCTCGCCATTCGACAGGGGAATCGCTAATGGGCCTCAGCGCAGCCTGTGTCAGACCTCTCCCCGTCCAATTAACTTTCAACTGGAATCTGCCAGGAATGAGAGCCGGGGGCTGGGCCCAGGCACGGCGCCGCTACATCCCACCTTCTCCGCTCAGGAGCAACAGATTTACCAAATCCTTTAAGTCGTGTATGCCATCGACTCTCTACTCTAATTAGATGTTTTCCGATAATGTAATAGGTATTTGAGATGCATTCTCTTCAATGTTAGGATGATTTTTTTTATGGCTCCTTTTATAAAAAGGGGTGAATTTGCTGTTGAAAACGACACAGTATGGAAATATTCATCAATAGACTCGTTTTCTATCAAACAATGGCAATATATATAGTTTATGTTTATAGCAATCTATTGAGATTGTTAGAGCTTAAAGCTAACGTCACCGCATTAAAGAACAGCCACAATTTCAATACACAGCGTTTGTCAGCTCATGGCAGGTGTAACAGACTAGTTTATCAATCTTTCATGAATCTAAACCTGTTAATATGGCAAAAATTTGATTTGAGCTAGGCGGTCTAATGGACTATTTTAATCATAAACACAATCTTAAATGACAATTTATTTTTAGACAATTCAAAAGAAATACCACATCTAATCTCTTATTTAATTTTTTTTAACCTCTAGTGGCTATTTCATAGACTTATCTTTAGTGACATAATTGAGTATATTATCAGTAGAGTAAGTGATAGTGAAACTTATTGTGGGATTAAGCAAATTTTGGAAAAACGTTTTGGCTATTTACCGTACCACTGAAAACATACTGTATGCATCACTATAGGATAGCAATAAAATGAGAGGGATTTACCAATATTATTTACGAAAATTTCCCTGGATGTATTGTTGCTCCTGTTTATCTGGTTCGAAACCCAGATATACAGGAGCAACACATATCGAACACTGATCCAATTTGGTTTGTACACTTGATTACTATAATGCTACATTTAAAATGTATACATTGCCTGGAGTTTTTAGATCCTGGGTGTATTATAAGCTTAGATCAATATAGAGGTATTAATGTCCGTGTCTTAGACAGTGTCTCAATACATATTGAAAATCCATGTTGTAGCAGGCGGTGGCTGTGGTCAGCTACTGTTGCTTTGACTCCGCTGTAAGGCCACACATCACATCACATGTCGTACACCTGACTCCGCAGTCAGTCTCACTGGTCGCTGCAAATAAAACTGAACAAGGGTCTTCATGTGTTGATCACTGTTGAATGTAGATGATTTTATTCCGCCATGATCTTCACCATGCCAAAACAACATGTGGGAACACAGACACGATGGGTAGGTATAGATATTTTAATAGCAATATTGTCTACTCAATCTGTTCAACATACCAGACAGCCCATCCCAAGATTACGGTGTTTACACATATGATCGTACTTTCACAGGGTCTCTCAAAAATAAAATACTAAGTATAGGTATGGCAGTGTAATTACAGCAACCAGTCTGTAATATATTGTACAACATTTATAAGTAAAACACTGCAGCTGTCACATTTTTGGTGCCCCTGTATCCACTCATACCCACTGACACACATATTACATTCACACACACACACACACACACACACACACAATTGTCAATAATGCACTTGGCAATTTAAACTTCATCACGCAAGTGCCATCCACAAAATGTGAATTGATGTTTTGATTTGTAATATCAATATGTTTTGTTTTATCTTAACGTGGCGTCCTGTGTCATTGTGGAAACAGGAAAGGTATGTCAAACATCTGTGTTTATTCAGATTGGAAGATTTATTAGGGGTATTTTGCAGACCAGTCGCAAAATATAGGCAGGCTATTCGATAAGAGGTCATTAAAATGGAGAGCAGAGACATTTAAGTGAAGTACTGCTTCGGTAAAGACTGGAATTATATTTCCATTTGTCAGCTTGATTGACGACACCCTTAATACCCTTATTGCATTAAAAACAATCACACTGATGGTGTTTGTTACATTCTAGTTATCACAATGTCAGTCAACATGGAACACATTATAATATTTTAGATATTTCAGAGTCACAACTTGCAATTTTAATGTGCTCTTATACTGTACATATTCTGAAAATTCATGTTGCATACGGTGGCCGTCAATCAATTCAATTGATCATGGTGAATGGATCAACATCACACAATTCAACTTAATTCCATTCATCTTTTCTTGATTTTCACTCAAGTCACACTTTGTAGTCTGTTGGAATCTCAGGATGTGTGTGTGTGTGTGTGTGTGTGTGTGTGTGTGTGTGTGCGCGCCTGTGCCTGTGTGTGCATGCATGTGTGTGTATCTGCATTGAATTGCATACATACATGTCTGTGTAAGTGTGAATATGTCTTTGTGTACATTGATGTTCTTCTAACCAGTCCTCTCCCTGTGTGAGTAACAATTAGATTCAGTCTGGGTAGATGAGGAAGCCGGAGAAGGTGCTGTACTTGTTTGTGTTCCCTCCGTGGACCTTCCCTCCGTCCAACTGCACACACACCTCGTCGCCCACGTCCAAGTGCAGGATCACACTGTTGGAAGCATAGTCGTAATTCTGATCAGCGTCCTGAGCGATGGCGCTGGCTCTTACCTGTCACCACCCAAGGACATACAAATCAACAATTAGAACGTGGATAAAATTGAACAAAACATTTCAGATGTCACTGGCACTATCTCAGCAGCACTTTAACACTAAACCCACCATGTCTCACTCACTTCCTAAATTACATTTTTTTATTTTATTTTCTGGGCTGATCAGTTATTAACAGCCTTCAAGACAATCATGAATATGACATCACCTCTGCATTCATGGTGGATCAACAGATGGAATGGGACTGTGACCTGTGACCCCAGAGGTGGACTAAAAACACAGCCACTCCGCGTCTTATTGATCAGCTGTAGCTGAGCTCAGGTTGGTGGTCTGATTGGGTTGTGGAGATAAGCGGACTCAGTGGGGACAACAGGTTGTCTATGGGGAAACTAGCTCAGCCAAGAAAGAGCAGCTCTATTGACCTGTTGCTTATGGGTCCTGGGCCAGCTCAATATGCATGATATCGACTGGCTATGCCTAAGCCAGACAGTTTCTCATTTGCATGCTGTGCGTTAGTTCGGTCTTATTGACCCCGCGGCAGTGGATCTTTACTTGTTTGTTAACACATTTAATTGGGTTTACTCATTGTGGACATTTAAATACACATCTCCAGACCTAGTTACAGTTGGAGAGGAAACAGGATTTGTACATTTATTAATTTTTTTGTTCATGCTACTTTAGTTACATACCAAGCATAATAATATACAAAATATTGTGTACACTTAAAAAAATGATTAACACTTAAAAAAATGTGTTCTCAAATGATCCTTTTAACACTAACATTCTAGTTTTGTGTTACTAAAACAAATGACATGTCTTTGACAAATGCAAAACGTACAATTGTACAATAGGTAGCATCCCGACAAAACTCCACAGAGGGACGTATCAATAATTCTGGTGCAGCAGCTCCAATCATCCGACATATGTCAGCCATCAGTGGCCTTGTGTCTGGCTTAGTGTCCATCTATGGTGGGAGCACTCAATCTATGTCAGCAGCCAGACAAGCCACGCACACCCCCGTGACAGCCACAGAATATGATCTGCAACTCAACTACCATCATGTCATCCCCATCACTGGGGCCCCTTTCTCCCCAATGAGCATGCATCAATTGGAAAACAGTCGATCACTCAGCAACAGCCTGTATTACTGTAACAAAAAAAAAAAAAAAAAAAAAGCTATTTTCCTCTGCACCCATACATTTTGCCCTCGTCCGAGCACATTGTTTTCCATCTATCAACCCCGGAGTTGTGCTCTATTACCTTAACACTATCTGCAGGTCCTCTGAAATGAGATTCAGGTCATGGATGCTACATTCGACATGGAGCATGTTGGCGACCAGTGGTTAAGCATGTCCCTGTCCACTCTAAACCAGATTGATTAAGGGGGGAGAGAAGTCGATCTCCCGGGGCTTCACAGCTCAACAAACACACCATAAAACCGACCACAGCTATTGTTCCACCGTTATGACGGTCTTGTTTCATTAGATGTCAGATATTCTGTGGTCCTCAGGGGTGATGTTAGATTTCAATAAGTGAGGGCACCTCTGTCTATACCAGACCCATTTGATACAGAAAAACCCGTCATCAGTCTATCTCTACATGACAGAGAGTCTGATATGGTGAAAATGCCTTATGCTGTATACTTACAGTATAAAGTGTGAGGTATTGTAATATATTTATATATTCCATTTAGCTTTTAATGGCATATATTTAATTTCTCTATTCTCTATTTATTTTATTATATAAAATGAAGTTCCTTATTAGAGATTTGTTGTCTTTCCTCACAGTCTTTCTCTGCTGGTGTAACATGGGAATTTCTCATCAGGAATCAATAAAGTCTCATCTAATCTTAATAGGAGCTGAACAACCAGGACACTGTGTTTCATGTACACATCACGTCCAGAATATGATTAAGGTCACCACAAGACTTCTGTGGTGTGCATGCAGACATACAGACATACTCATTCCAGCTTTGTCCCCTAGAAATACAGTTTATATTCTGAACAAATTTGCTTTTGCAAATGTGTTTTTAAAAACGTGTTATTTATGACTGAAGTTAAGTTTACAAGATCAAAGTCCAGAGGGGGCCTAGTGTAAAGCTGATCTAGAGCACAAAATGACCAAAAAACAGTCCACCCTGTTGACACTATACAGATTGCATCGCCCTGTCTTCAGTAAATTGACTGATAAACAAGCCAGCAAAATCATTTGCTCCCCTCATCAAAACATGAATCATGTCAAGTTAAAGATTCTAGTGTATATCTGACATCCTTCATATTGCTATGTCTATATTATGTAGTGTAAAATAACATTTTATCAACAGTCCCTAGTCGTCAGGTGACAGAATGCTATTGGTTCATATGTATGAATGTTTCCGGCATTCATGAAAATGTGTATTTAGGCTTTAGAAAAATATAGCATAGAAAGACAAATCATTAAAAACATAAGAACATTTTCGACCCCTGTGCGAGCCTTTTTGAATTGATGTAATTAACCACTAAGCATAATCTACCCTTTCATAGACCGTCATAAGACCATCTTTTAAAACAATGACACCAATCTATTGTCATCTGTAAAGGTTATATTTTTGTTCTACTTGACATATGTAGTGACAGCCAATATCACATTTGCATCCTCGGCTGCTCCTGACAGTGATGCTGTTGTTGCGACTTCCCATATGTCATCCTGCTCATTATTTTAGCCAAAACAGTGTAATCGGGGGAGAAGAAGGGAGATCCCCCATCCACCACCACCACCCTCCTTCTCATCCACCTCCAAAGGCCTTCTCAGATTCTCGTGACTTAATCCATGCAAGTGTGGTTAAATTCTGCACAACAGAATAATGTTCCTCAGTGTCAGTGAAGACATAATTTTGCCAATATGTGCATTGGCGCTTAAGCTGAAGAAATATTGCAAGGCATCCTTTAATGTAGACACCAGACAGAGAGGCACGAGAGAGCCGTGGTGGGATTAGGGCGGGAAGCCGACAGAGGAGATGGATTCGGCTGGAGGACACAGACTGATCCATGTGAACCAGGCTGCACGCTGTGCTGATTCTGGAGCTGGAAGGATTGTGAGCTGTGAGGCAGGGACCCCCAGGGCTTGCCTGTGGCTGCCTCTGTGTCTGCCTAGCCCTTTCATTATAGGGCCTCCAGTAAACACACCCGGGAGCAGAGGGGGCCACAAAGGGGGTGTGGTGGTGGTTGTGGGGGGGGGGGGGGGGGGTTAGCTGCAGTGTCATTTTCTATACAAGGGGAGCCGCACTGCAGACGACAGACACGGATAGACAAAAAGAAGGGACAGGCAAAAAAGAAAAACAAGGGCCAGAAAAGGCGAGGGAGGGGGCCTGGTGTAACAGACTGATCAAGCGAAGCTATTTTGTGAGACCAGGGAGATGTGGGGGTATATGAAGTCTTGTTTTTATCTGTGATGCTGTGCTCCACTGGTAATAAAACTGACAGGATTCATTCACTGTGATATACTGACCTCTTAGAGTGGAGACAATAGAAAAGTAGCTGTTAAACTTACCTAAGGGACTCCAGTACATGGCAAGAGGGTGGTGGACCATTGTGGTGGGGTGGGGGATGTTGGTGAAATAGAATATTTATTGAGTTGGTTTTACCCTTCCCCCTGGGAGTCCAGGGATTACATGGCGACAAGCTGTAGCAGATCTGTATCTTTTGCATTGCCTTTACCGGCCATTCAGTAGTAAAGCCTGTGGTCTGCAGCAACAAAACTGTCAAATCAGTGCACAGTATGAGTGGAATTGACTCATCTTAATTAGTGTGTTTCATCAGAGGCATGTTCTGATTTATTTTTCACATCTCTTGTGGAAAAGACAACTATGTTTCTTCTATGTATCCAGCTCTTTCTTATAGCCTTCGCAGTGAGGCTAATTATATCTCACCTGTAGTATATCTACATCTCTGTACAGGTACCGGTCATTATAGTGAGTGATGACATTTTAAGGCTTCTGTGAAATAACTTGGCCTTTAACTGAGCCATTAAAAGAGTCTATGATAAGTAAAGGGAAAAAAAGAGAGGGGGCGATATTAATAAGAGCTGCACCAGTATCTATTTGTCTACATTGTACATTGTGTTAGGAATATTTGATATGGATATACAGTACAGTGGTGCATTATGGGAACACAAATGAGCAGGTGAACAGCCCACATACCCCGTGGTTAATGAGGGGAAAGGGTGAGGTTCTGTTGAGAATGTGTGCCGGACGCGTTACCACCCTTCAAAGCATAAAGCTTGCCGCCATTAGAATAGACCGTCTTAATAACATTTGCTACCAAGCTGGAATGTTAAGCAGCATAAAACCCATCCATCCCTGGCAGTGAATTAAGAATGGAGTGATTAAGCACATTTATAATATGGTGGCACCAGTAGGAAGGGCATTCATGCCTATTTATTTTGAGCAAGGCTAAGATAATATTTAATCATTAAGTATCGTAAGGGTATAATATGGATCCATCATCATCCCAAACTGGGTTATCAAATTTGACATTGGGAAGAAAATTACACATCTTGGTTTGATTGGCCGAGCAAGAATAGGACGTAAAAGAGTTGCTTTAACATCCACATTGCACATTGGAATTGTACCACAAGTCAATTACCGTTGCATTACACACATGGAGGCAACTGAAGTGTGACCCCCATTCAATCCCAAAAGTCCCGACTCTGAAACCCTGTCATGCTGCAATGATTTGTTGAAAGTTAGGTTGAGGTGTGAGCTTTTACACAGCGGGGATTTGGTGTAGGAAATATTTTTTGGATCTATAGGATCCAGTCCTGCACAACCCAACGCGTCCTCCTGATATCCTGGCATTGCATTGTACATGCACAAGTCACAATCCATCAGCCAATGCACTGTGCAAATTCCAAACACTATCAGCAATAACACAGATAGTTATATATTTAATATTCCCATTAGAAATCTATTGTGTTAAGAGTTAATTATGTTACTGTATTTAATCCGTCTCTTATGAGCATCTGCACCTGCTGCATTGGTGCATAAACGTAGTTTGTAAACCAGTTTTCTCTCTTTCTCTCTGGCCGGCCTTGATCACCTGTCAGCGCGAGACATCTTGAGTGGGTGTCCATTGGTCATCGTGCCTGATCCCGTCCTGGCCTTCACCACCAGCCTCCCAGATGCCTCATCTACCAGCCCACTGTCTCCACAACTCCATTAAGTCATCTATCTTCCTCTGCTCCACCCCTGATCTTTCCAACAACTCACTTGTTTTTGTTTTGCTCTCCCTTTCACTGCGTCCAAGCGGATGTTTAAGCATGTCCGTGGCATGTCGAGTCTCCTGCGTTTCATTCTTTCTCAATGAATTTGTCTGAGTCCTCAGTCTGTTGAGCTGGCTGCCTAACAAACACAGGGCTGCAATTGATCTTAGCTCAAGTTAATACTCAATCGGAAAGGGAAGGTTTTTTCAGATTTGTAACTATGGCAAACCTTTTTATTGTTATTTATTTTTTTATGAAAGAATACCCAGTGGGTAGACAATATATCCACTAAAGTAACAGCAGCCAGGGCAATGAAAAAACAGACCATTTGATTCCACAATCAGGAATGCAGCCCGTCAAACATAGTGCCCACTAAGTAAACCCTAGCCACTGACTGGCCTCAGGCAGATCACCCGCCTGCCGCTAGGCTTAAATAACTGATATTAAACATAAACACGATCAAGTATTCTCCAGCAATTCATCCCCATGCTCTTTTCATGTACCAGGAGCTCTGTTTGGGTAGATCCCTGTTAGTTGAGTGCTCTATTTAACGGGAACTGTTTAAGGAGGCCACCTGATGGGTGTCATATGGACCTCGGTGAGGTTAAATAATTGAGTTGAGTGAAAAGATAATTAATGGAGAATCAATGGACAAGCTGGGGCGGGGTTAGGGGAGGAAAGTATAGTGGGTGTTCAGGGGATCTAATCAAAGATGTATAAATTATTTAGCAGTCTAAGATGACTTGAATGACAATATAAGATATAAGGCGGGGACTCATAAACATATTCATCTTTGTGGTCTCATGCATATAATAAAATGATGAATGGTTTTAAACATTTAGTTTTACATCTCACCAAATCAAGTCTAAATGAAGTATTTTAAATCAACCTGATTTATTACTAGAACTGTGTTGGTGAACCATATAGTGCGTATGATTAGTGTGTTCGACCAGTCCTTGGTACACTACATTGGAGAGTGAGGTCTGAGTACAGAGTATTTGCATTTAACGCCCTTGCTGAATGAATGAATGAATGAATGTAAAAAGCAACTTGAAGAATGTTTCCGGAATTTGGAGTCGTCTGATGAATTCCTTGTGATTTATCCCACCTCTCCTCTTCCCCCCCATCAGCCCCTCTGTCTTTAATTAGTGTCTGGGGAACGAGGGAGTGGATGAGTGGACTGTCAATTTTACATTCATTATTTATTTAGCTGAGGTGTACGCTGACTGGTCCACATACTGACTGACATTTCTTCTGTGCTCTCTTGCACTTGAGTTTATGCGATAATCAAGCTCTGTGTATGATACCCACTAATTAGGCTGTTCCTTTTGGCGACAGCGTTTGCATTCTGCCACTTGTCATTTAGCCACAGTAAATGTGGGAATGCAAATATCTGTGGCTGCAAATTTAGACTGTATATCATGAATTCCCCATAATGAGGAGGAAGATTGCTGTTTCATTCTTTGGCTGTCATGTTTCCACCTGCCAAACGGAATGTGCTCTGAATCTGAAGAGCTCAATGTTACCGAGGTGAATGTGTCAATGGTAACACAGGACGGTCAACAGTGGAAAAAAAAAATCTGTTGCATGATCGTGTGTGTGCATACAAACACATATGTGTATACACACACACACACACACACACACACACACACACACACACACACAATTTTACTAACCAGTCCGTTCTTCCTCAGGTCTGCCCACATGCTGGTCCCATCACCACCTCTCATTAGAACATGGTAGGTGAAGAAGTAGATGCCAGGTAGGGGGCAGGTGAACTTGCCGGTGCTGGGCTCATAGTAGTTGCCTACATTGGTCACCACATCGTCAAACTTCAGTATTTCACTCCCCTCGTGCTGCTTGCGTAGCCCTGCATAAAAGGCAATTTTGGGAGTGTAGAGTGAGGCCGAATAGCCACCAGGACCTGGACCCGGGGGCCCCTGTGGACCTGGTTTGCCCGGATCACCAGGGGGGCCACGTGCCCCTGCAGGGCCGGGGATCCCAGGAGGCCCACGGAGCCCTGACTTCATCTTCTTCCCAGAGTAATCCTGGGGTGGTGGAGAGACAGCTGTCAGCTCCTGGCCTGGCTGAGAGGTGGCGTAGGGATCACATATCATCCGGCAGCTTCCAAGCTTTTCATAATGGCTCCCTGAATTTCCAGTGTTCCCCCCTTTGGTTGTGTGGACCAACAGGGGAATGGCCACTAACAGTATTAGAACCATTGCCACACCTACAGCAGCGCCAATGACACGTTTCCTGCGGCTGAGCCGCGAGGCGGCCAGCGTCAGGAAGTCCTCCTCTCCCTTGGCTGGAATAGTGCCGGCCAGGATGAAGCCTCAGATTGGTATGGATAGGTGAAGAAGAATGTGGAGAGGAGTGGGGAGTAAACGGTGTATCACTGGGCCGAGAGAGATAATGCAAAATGGCAGACGGTCAGGTAGGAAACGACCAGAGGAGAGGATCCTCGAGAAATTATAAAGATGTCCAGAGGACTGGGAACAAGATATTCAAAAGCCTATGTGGTTAAAAAAAAAAGATTTACATACCATAATGTTGAAGGGAGTAAACACAAAATTTTAAATTCTCAGATGTGTGGTGAGACACATTATTTATCTGATGCAGTCTGGATCACCTTTTTTGACCTCTCCTGTCGTCCTTCACTTCAATGCAATTGGCGGCACCAAACCATGGCCGGCACGCAGATCGTCGAGGCTTATTGTGAAACAGATCCAATCAAAAGTATGCTGGAATAAAAGCTGGTGCCAAATTCAACTCATCGGGGAGGGAGTGGGGGTACTGTTTGTTGGACGAAGAGGTAATTTACAGTTGTTGTTTTTTTTCTTTTTTCTAGAAAAACCTTTCCAGCCTCCGCTGCAAAGCACAGGATTTCACTTCACGTGGATGTCACTTAATGCCATGACTGTGAGTGACAGAAGTTCATCAGAGCTCTTTTCTGAACACAGCCATCTTATGACAGTCCCGCTTCTCTCTTATTCCCACTGTCCACATGAAACAGGTGGCGTAACAGGAAGCCAGGGACACTTTTGTCAACCTGGGGTGTGATTCTTCCTCTATATTTGGATCTGGAAATAATAGCAAAAAGAGCAAAGACACACAATAGATCATTTGTCCCAATTTGACCACAACGATCAGAGAATGATTCAAATCAAATGATAATGCTAAATATCAAAATAACCTATTTCAATTTTTTATTTTTTAAAAAACAGAAAATATGTAATGACATTTTACAAAAAATAGCAAAGCCAAATTATTGTTTTTATTTTCTATAGATTAAACATGCAATTACAGAAAATATGTACCGCACTAAAACGCGCTATGGCCGCGCGTAAGGTTAGATGTGAAACTGCAAAGAAGCGGACAAAGACGAAGAAAAAACTCACCATCTATTCCTCATAATCCCCCCACCAAAAAAAAAACTGTTTCAGAAGAAACAATGATCTGAGTATCAGTCCAGTCTGCGTCCCGGCAAAGCGAGCGGAGCACTTTGGACCGCTGGAGTTGCCAGATGGAGAGAGATGGAGAGAGATGGAGAGCCGCGCGCACGAGATGCCGGGAAAAGTGATGAGAGTTTCTCAATCCCCGCTTTTCTTTTCGGGCAGGCAGAGATCGCTGTTTGAATGCCGCTAACTTCAGAGTGCGTGAGGCACCGAGGAAAAGACCGAGGAAAAGACCGAGGAAAAGACCGCTGCGGGGACACTTTTTGATGCAATTACACACGAGGGACGCGAGACAAATCTGACGCTCGTGCCCAGCGCCTGTCCACTGTGGAGCCTATTGCAGCGTTTGGTCCATGGGCAGTCCGAGCCGACACCTGTTAGATCTCTCTCTCTCTCTCTCTCTCTCTCTCTCTCTCTCTCTACCACACACACCTACTCCTTTACACTGTACTAACATCTGTGTTTTGCTCTTCTATGCAAACTGTAGTTCACAGCCAAGCGTATGAAACACAGACGTTGCAATTCGATGGCCAATATCCGCGGCATTTTGCTTCTGTATCATTGTCATCATTTCTGTGAGCCAAGCTCAAACGGTGAATGCATTTCACCGGGGCTGCACTGGTGTGTGTGTGTCTTGTTTCGCCTGACATTCACCTGTTGTTAGAGGCAAACTCTTTGCAGGCAAAATGTCTGATGAAGTGTTGCCAAACGGAGGCAGATGTTGTTTCATCTTCCGTATGCTATGAAAGGGAGGACAGGAGGGTGACGAAGTAAAAGCAGCCACGGCGTGGTGTGCGAGGAATGGAGTGGAGACTCTAAATGTTCCCGTCTGTGTGTGTGACTCGCATCCCACAGTGTTGAAGCCTCATTAGTGAGAGGCCGGGCCCCACACGTTGTGCTGCTCCCGTTCCTTTACCCAAAACCTTACACACAAACGTATACAATGCCTGCTCTCTGGTGGCACTGTATGCAAACACACATGCACGCTCATACAAACACACAAGTATACAGAGAAATTTCTAGAGAAGTCATTATTTTATATTCTTGCATCCACATTTTCACACTGTAGGGGTATTAATAAGACGTAGTCAACAGTAGGCTGTAATGTCAGCTAAAGAAAATGTGTGGTGTTTTTTTTTACAATTTACCACCAAGGCACATTCACTGGTGAGTACATTTCATTTCAGGGACATTTAGGGGCAGATTTTTTTTTGCTCATTTCATAATTTCCTTGGAGTCGCGTGTCACCTGTCTGACAGGGACAACCACACATCTGTGAGTTTAAAGTTTAATGGCTGAAGCGTCGGGAGCAAGGCGAATGGGTCTACATACAGTATTGATGGCTCGCCTTTTCATCAACCACCACCTCCGCGACCTCTCTCTCCTCTCTCCTGATGACCACTGTCTGGCAACAGGGATCACTCCGCCTGATCCCGCTGGACATGGCGAGGTGGATGATTGCTGGGTTTAAGGTGGTTTTCCAAGGATGGTCTGGAGTCAGTCAGATATTAAGGTGGAAGGGTGTGGAAGGCCTGTGATATTTCCATTGGGAAATGTTGGTGTAGCTGAGCAGCGTATGGGGATCAAGTTAAATGCTGTGTCAGTCCCGGTTGGCGGGTCAGTCAGTCTGTCCCACTAGAACATTGCTCAGAGGTCCCAAGCAGCATCGGGCAGATAATCATTGCCAACAGTCAGAGGCAATATGCTCAGGATTGGATTTTTAAAGCCTGTTAAAATATTACTGAGGTGATTAATATTGAAATATGTGCATGTCTTTAAGCTATCTATCTCCCCCCCCCCTCGCAACTCTCTTCTTCATTTGTTCCCCTTAGTATTCACACTCACCTGGAATTTCAACATTATGCATTATGTTGATGAAATATGTCTTTTTTATTCAGTGCAATTGTTTTATCATTTCACTTGCCCTGACGTCACTGACACACAGTCTCCACTGTCACCAGCAGGAAAAAAGGGCCATAGGAGAATCAGTGCCGGGCTGTTTGAGTTATTAGTTTGGTTAATAATTAATTTAAAATATTATGATGGACCAAGAATAAATCTCTGTCATTTGTGCACACGTCTGCATAATGCAAGGTCTAACTTTTCTCTCCTCTGTTCTATGTAAACAAGTGAGAGAAGAGCGGGAAATTATTTACGGCCACATTACTCATGTTATATTTCTCTCCTGCTGCGGCTGGTTTGCCTGCATGTTTTCTCAAAGACATTCTAATTCTTCGGGTCATCCACCCACAGCAAGATTTAAATAACTTATTTTCTATATTTTATGAAATAAGTCGCAAAAAAGAAAATCGGGTGGAACTGTCTCAGCAACCTCAGTCAGTGGAATATATATCACACGTTATATAAAGGTTCTGCATATGTGACATATTGTTTTATTTTGAGATAGCAGCACCATAACACCACCCAACCCAGCACAGGGGGTGTGACCAACTCATACTGTGCATCAGCTCTGAGGGATGATGACATATCGTCCTCAAGAGGCACGTAGCTGCCTGATGGCCGTCACTCCCCGGGGAAACACAGCTCACGTCTTCCACAGTTAACACTGACAGGAAGCCAGCTATTAAGATCCCATTCCTTTCTATAGATCACTGCCTTGTAAATCAATTTTGAGGTCATTAGGGATATAAAGAGATGATTTGGGGGTGAGACTAAACCCAGGGAGAGCTGTACAGTTGAGGAAGAAGTTGCCGGAAAAAGGGCATCCACACTGCTGCGTTTACAGTCATGTCTGTACGCGGAGAGTAACAGAATGTGAACAGCTGATACCGAGGCTGCTGTGGGACATACTGTGGAGTGCAAAAGTGTGGTTTTGCCATAAGTCACAAGCAAGATAAATCAGAGATAACTGAGAGGTTTGTTTATTCAGACCTCCTCGTCCATGCATCGCGTTGTTCTCGCACTATATGAAATCCTCTATTCACTCTATAGTCTCACCTGAGCATGTGCTCACTGTACAGTAATTTGTAACCAGCGTGCACATGTGTGGACATGTCTACATCCTGGTGTTGTGCTGTTTCATTAGGACCTGATTATGGGGCCTGATGCAGAGTGACAGTGTGCAGATTGAGTTGCACAGCCACTCTAATTCTCTCTATTAATAACAACCCCTGCACACTGCTGTCCTGAACCACATTTATTAATCACAATTTGTCATCTGTCCGATGCTCCACCCTCTCTTCCCCCCCTTCTGTAGCGGCGTTCTCCCTCCCAGCAGGGACAGTTACCGCCTGCCCCTCCCCACCTCGCCCCCTCCTTCCCCTCACCCCGGCTCCGCTCGCCCTCAGCTCAGAGACATGGTCCAGCATACAGAGGGATGTTCTGGCACTCCTGCCTCACTTACTCCTCTGCTCGCTCACTTTAACTGCACTTCTGAAGGAGTCTGATTAATCAAAAGCTCTCCAGGTTTGATTGGACAAATAACAGTTAACAACTTAGGTTGTGTGGACAGTTTTGGTGACAGTGTACTAGCGATAATTCTAGATTAAGATAAAACAAAACCTTTATTTGCAAACAATCTTGTTCTCTGCTGGCTTTGCAACACATACGAACCTCGTACATTGTAGTGTAGATAGCACGCCATGGCCTTTTGGAACGAGTTCCTTTATAGCATTGATCCCAGCTATTTGGAGTTTTTTTGTACACAAAATGCAGGCATTTAATCAATATGTATGCAGGGATGTGCAGATTGTATCGTTGCATTATCGGTGAAAAAATATTCCCATAGCTAAATTCACATTTCTGCTCATGTCTCAGTCAAATGGCCCTTGACCCCACTCAGAAAGATGATTTATGAGTCAGCCAGTCCCCTAGGTCTTGCTCTGCCACTCCAATTTTCAAGCCGCTTTTATGCTCATTATATTGACACATTGAGGATATTCATTCACCCTGAACTGCAGTTTCATCACGCAGATGAGAACGTTTCTACTAATTTGTTTCTCCAGGAGTTACAACCATGTAGTGAATCTGATTGTTAAATGCCCAGCGCACTTTGAAAGTAGTGCCTCCACTGCTGTGTGTTGAGGTTCTGTGGCAGTGGTGTTCGTCTAATTGCAGCCCTCCCTCTCCTCAGTGCTACCAATCACAATCCACAGCCGTCTCACACAGAACCAGGGTCCCTCTACTGTTTCCTTTCAGCAAAATGGGTGTTTGGGGGAAACAGGGGCGATTTTCATGTGCAAATGTCAGTCAGTCCGCTCCCAGCAATCACAGGCCCGTCTTCTCCAGAGATCAGGGCTTGAGACACAGCCTGAATAATTTAGCAGCTCTGTGCCGCCGTGCTTTTGGGTCGCAACCTTCTAAAGTGATGACAGAAAAACGTTGGCTGACTTCCCCTCCGATTCACTCCCATTACCACTTATTTACCATTCCTGATTCCAGGCAGACGAAGCAGAAGGCCACGCTAGGGAAGAGAAATCATCGTCACTGTATAAACTGTGTCATAAAGCAGAGCACAACCAAACAATGACATTTTCACAGCATCCCCAAGTCGGTGACGATCCCCTCCTGTGCCCCACTATGAAATAAACACGCGTCGCACACACGGTCATCCAAGCCAACAGTCACAGACAAAAGAGATGATCGACACACATACAGAGAGGAAAGGTCGAGAAGTGACACACAGCAGGGACAGATGTCAGAGTGGAAACCCTACCGATGTATGACAGGTGTGGATTAACATTCAGACAGCGGTGGGGGGGGGGGGGGGGGGGGGGGGGGGGATAATTCTCTATTTCATGGGAGAAGAGAAAACATTGAATTTCAAGGTACGACAAGGAAAGGCATGGAGACATAGAGGACAGAGTGAAAGAAATTGATCCCTCCTGCCGCACAGACACACTCTACATTTCTATCATTCAGACGGAGACAGACAGCGTTTGGTCTGACAAGGGTGGTCATCACTCGTCGGCGGCAGGGCTCTGACAGCAACATGACGAGGATGAATGGACTGACCAGCTGTCCCAACCAAGACGCATGCTGTTGGAGAAATGATACATTTATGCGCCTCATAATTTCTCTCGGTCATGATCAGGTCCTTCACATCTCTTGTTCAATTATCCCTCAGCTCTTGTTACACATTTTTGGCCACATATCATGGAGTTGGGAATTTGTATATACATAATAATTTCCCACTAAGCAGTGGAATTTTTATGCAATACAATTAATATCTACTGACAAAATTGTGATCGATACGTGATTCACACCTGCACATTTGGAATTCCAAGAAACAGAAACAAAATACAACCTCTGAATGTCTCCAGAGTACAGGAGGATATCATTGGAATGTGACTCAACAGCAGTGAATTGTGTATTAGTGATGCTGTGGGACGTTCCCATGGAGATGTCAATTGTGAAAGCCTATTAGTCCAGCTGCTGGGATGCAGAAGGCACACTGGGAGGAATGAACGGCACATCCTGCTTCTCTCTCCACCCTCACGCTCTAACCTGTTGTCATGCACTGCAGCAATACAATCAGTCAAGTCAAACCCGGTCTGGTTACACTGCATTTATGAAGAGCTTAGAGTGTCAACAGGCATGTGGTTTGACCGCGTGTCATGGGAATGCATTGCAAGGGCAGACGGAGGGGAAGGGAGGACACGAGAGATCCCTGCAAATTATTGAGAGTGATTATTTGATGACTTATGGTTGGTGGCTGTCAGGGACGGCATGATAAATTGTGCCGAGCAAGAATTACACTTTCTCATTTCTCCACTGTCTATTTATCTGCTTTTCTCCCCCTGACCACCCCTTCTTCACCGCACACTCATCCCTCAACCTCCTCTGTCCTTGTACTAGTAAGTTCTCACACTGGCTGTTGGGGCTGCACAACCTCAAACGTCCTGTCATGAAGCAGCATGATAGCGGCTGTAATCACTTTAGGTTTAGTTGTGCTTTTTCAGCCAATGATGGCAACATGGCTCAATGGTTGACTATGTCGGTCTGTTGGTCATTTTGTTGGTCAGTCCATCACTTTGGGTTCTGACTAAAATGCTATGGACTATCTCAACAACTAGCCTACTGTACGAATTGCCATGACATTTGGATAAATCACTGACTTGTCCTCCAGCTCGATGTAGTCCTGGCCTTGAGGTACAGGAGTCTGGGCTCAGGGTTTTAATCCAACCACAAACAGCCTGTGGCAGCCAGTGACGGAGCTGCAAGAGGAAAGGGACGAGGGTGATTTGATGAAGATGAAAATGAGGCAGTAGCATCCTTCTGAGTTGGAGGAGGGAGTTGCAAGAGGGATGATTAAAGCTTGTTTATGGAGCGTGGTTGAATGTACGGTCTGATGCAGTGCACATTGTTGATGGAGTTCCCTTAACGGGTAGATAAACTGATGGATGATGAGAGGACGTACAGCACGGGGTCAATTTTGACTTTGGTTGAGCCTGTTAAATTGGAGAACTCCTCTCTCAATGAATAATAAGTCCCCAAAGACCATGAAGTTTGGGGTTCTTCAAGACTTCTCCAGGCGAATGTTATCCTCTTGCTCCTCCTTGAGTGGCTTTGTTTTCTGTTTTTATTGTGCGCATACCTGGAGACCCATTTCCCCATTTATAATTGACATTCCCTGTTGCATAATGTTTCTAACTGACTGATCAGGTATCAGAGATGGAGTTCTTTGTGTAAATGCAGTCTGAATAATTCATACAGGGCCGTCAGAGAGAGAGAGAGAGATAGATAAGGGGCATTTAAGAAATCAGCTCGTCAGGCCCCTGACCATGAATAATTGATCTGAACTGATTAAAGTTTGCAGTGATTACCCCTCACCTCCCCAACAGATAAAATGCCACACCTGTGTTTGCTGTCTCTGAAGTCATTCTTTTTTTTTTTCTTTCTCATTCCTCTCACTCAAACATGTTTTAATTAACCACATGGTGAAATTGTGTGTGGTGGAATTTAAGACACTGTCTCATATTGTCAGTTGAATTTATAGAAACGAGATGATTTATCATTCCTTCATGTGCATTCACAGGCACAGTTGCGCAAAATTCAGTTCATTAAACAGTGTTTGTATTCAGGAAACACTACTTTGCTACTGTTCTCCATCTCCCTGGTGAAAAAACAAAATTATACTATGTTTTAACTGCAATTCTAATTATCATAAGTACTGAAAAACACTTTTTCCTGCCTTTACCTCTCAGGCAGGGGATCTTCAGATAGCTTTAGGCTCTCTAAAACACCACTGTAATTGCAACAGGCAGAGTGTCGTTGTAATACTCAGAGACACTGGGCTCCCAGCAGGGCTACCTCGATCAACATGTCTCCACTCGCTGCACATCTGCACATCAGATAACACACATGCACACGGACTCATAGCAGGCTCATTCTTGCTCTGGGATCGCTCCTCACTGTTCTTAACCTTCAAAGTCCAACTAAAGATTGGACTTTGATCCGTGTTCCAGAACCGTAGAGAAAAAAATGCGTGACAGAGAGCGACTTGAAGGAGGAGAGGGGCAGGGAGTGGGAGGGAGTGTGGAAGAGTGACAGCTAATGACAGTAGCTACAAGCTGTGACCTTTAGAGCGATCACACAGGCATGACGAACCCGGCTCAAGGTGACAGAGAAAGCTGGCTACTTTGGAAGAGAGATGTTCGGGACAACAAAAGCTTTGTGTGTCGGTGGGTTGACTGTCATGGCGCGGCTGTGGTAAATGGAGCTGATAGGTATGCAGGTGATCAATAACACTATGTTTCGTCAGAGAACAGTGGTTAACTATGTTTAAATGCACCTGCAGATAAAATAATCACTCCAACTGTGTGGGAGAACAGCAACATTACCTTTTTAACCTTCATTTATCCAGGGAAGGTCAACTGTGCACATGCTACTTCACGGTAATACAGGCAGGTAATAACGCACACTTGCATCTGCATGTGTATGTCATATTTACAGTAGATCAACATGACTGTCAAGTGAATACACTGAATTAATTGTGCATCATCCACCAGGAGGACATTGCACTTGCACCGGTTGTTTCATCACATCGGTGTTCTAACAGGTCCAGCTCTGAGAATAGGGGGTCCACAGAGTCAACCTGATGTACAGATTTTTTTTAAAAAGAGAGTGGAGGTGGATACATGCAGAGGATGTGTCCAGTTCAGGTCTCTGGTGGAAGTGACTGGGCGCTCTGCCTGTCCTGTCAACCTAAAACCTCCCAGATAGCATCACACACGGCTGGCCTGGGCCTCACTGGCCATCCACTTGTCTGCGTTCCCTTCGCAGAGCCTTCATAAGAGATGGGAGGAATACTAAAAGCAGCCATGGATTTTCTGCTGGGGGGGTTGGAGGAAGAGAGGGAAGGCTGTTGGAGGGTGGAGGGGTTGACTGCCCACATCAAACTCACCCCTCTCCCTTTCTCCTCCTCTCCCTCTCATCTGCCTGGCTCTGGAGGGACCCCCTGTTTGTCAGCCAGGCAGTGGAGCGTCTCTCTCTAACCCCACCCCATCCTGGCTCTCTCTCTACCTCTCCCTCTCTTCCTCTCTCTCTCTCTCTCGCTCTGTTTCTTTTGTCTTTTCACAATCCCGGTTTCTTGCTTTCGCCAGGACTGTTAAACAGCCTCTTCCATCCTCCTTTAAGAGAGAGCCAACTGATAAAGTCAATAAGGACAATAGTCAGAGCGAGATATGATAGATGTACCTATAAGTGAAGAGCAGTGTAAGAGATGATGCAAATCAAATTGATGCAAAGAAATTCATCAAATAAGTTTGCAAAAAAAAGAAGAGGAAGAAGAAGAAAAACGAGTATCAGAGACGATGACTAGCCAATAAAGCAATGAAAGTTCTGTGTAGCATTTCAAAGTTTCTTTTCCACACCAATATGTTGCATGTATGTCTGTGTGTGTTTGGCTTGCAGTGTCTATAGGCTATGGAGCACGTTATATGTCATTTAAAGGAGAAGTCCACACTCTAAAGTCAGCATATACTACTACTGCATATATGAAATATAAGACATTGTATAAATCCTGATGTTGCTCCAGAGGGAGCTGCATTAAATCTGATGAACCACCTCAAAAGATGTCGTCTCCGTAGGCCGCCCCTCATCTCCGCTTGAGGCTGTAGCTGCTTAAGGCGGGGATGAAGGCGACAAATAAAAAAGATGATAGCTCTGGTTTTGCATTTCAATATTTTTTTAATCTTTTATTTAAACTGTTCATCATGGGTTTGAGAGTGTTATGGGTGTGCAATGTGACGTAAAGTGGAGTTTCCTTTAAGGGGTCAGATCCCAAAATAGCTGTATGTCTGTCCCTGTTGCTCTGCGTTAGCCAAAGACTTCACAGTAACCAACTCCTACAAGGTCTATTTCTTTTGTTTGTACAGGGTAATTGGAATGCTATTTTTGGCGCAAACTCAGAATTTTTATTAACATAAATGTTTAATCCTGTAAACACTGCTTTTCATTTCCAGTCTACTGGGGTACAGGTAGAAATGTGTTATTCTCATAATTTTGGGTATCATTTCTCGATATGAACTGATTAACCCTCATTTCCCCCCTGGCACAACCTCTTCCTCTATCCTTAACCCTTTCTTTCCTCTCAGTCTGCCCCCTGTTTACTACCAGCCACTTGTCTCTCACAGAGAGGTAGAATATCGGGAATCAGGGAGAAAATACAGATATTTATTACCTACATCTTAAGTGCTATTGTTTATGTTTGTGTTTGAGAAAATGCCAGGGGCAGTCCATTGTGGCCCACCACTGAGCTGCCAGGTCAGATTGCAGCAAATGCCAAAACAGAGGAAGGTGAGTCACAATGGCATTTGGAAGCGGAGGTCTCAGTGGATGAAATCTATCATGCCTGCAGATGTGGCCTGCAGCTGCGGCAGGTGGATCGCAAGCAGCCACAACAAGGGAATAACTGGTGAGAGAACAAGAGGGTGGCATAGACGAGATTACTGTGACATAACACCATGCCATAAAAGGAAAGCCCGTGTACCACAACCCCCGCCGCAGACCGGATAGACTATGGGTCTGGTCCTTCTCCAAAGGATTAAACTTGATAACATTTTCTGATCTGTCAGTGTGTTGTCCCCTGACCCTGTGTGACCTTTTTCCGCTTAACTTGTTTTCCCCTTATTCTTCGAGGCAGCTAACAAAGAAAGAAGCGTCGTACATTTTTTTATGTGGATGCATTCATTTCGGTGAGCCACACGTGACAAACTTGCATCTAATTTATTTTCCTCATTGACTGCCAGGTGTGTAGCATTCCATCTTTAAGGATGCCACGCATCACCAGATATATAAATCAGTTTTAAACTGGGTGTTTGTGTCTCTGAAATGTGGGCATTAATAGCTGACAGTCTATTGACTGGCCTGCCAAGTCTTGTTAGACCAACTGGCAGCTTTTCCAAGACCAAAGCCTACATCACATCCTTTTATACCGACCACAAACTTCCTTCCTCCCCTGCAGCTATTTATCTACCTCTCAATGCATGTCACCTTTCATTTCTCGCTATTGTTTTCAGCTGTCTTCTTGCCTGACCCCTGGTCTCTCTTGAAAGATGCATGTGGATTCCTGGCAGATTGCCGGGGTTTTTTCTACCAACATGCCACGATTCGATGATTGGCCTATGAAGCTCTCTTTGAAGCCTCCCCGCATCCTCTAAACATCCTGGGCACCATCAAAGCCCACACGTTACAGGGGGAGCAGAGTTCGACTAGGGGCCACTGCAATTCTCCCTCTTCCCCCCATTTTTTTGCAAAAAGGATTTGCGAGCAAAGGGGAAAAGGGGTTGGAGGAGGAGGCAGCTTCTCTTCCTGCGTTTGTGTCCATCAAGTGTCATGGCCGCTCTTGGCTTTCATGTTCTGTCTGACTGAGTCTCTCCTGCTTCAGCAGTCTCTGTTTCCTTGTTGAAAACCGGTGTCCCTCAGAGGCAGGAGACGCGCTCTCCTCTGCATCCATTTCAGCTCAGCTCAGCGTTGCCGGGCTCTGCTCTCACCTTGCTGACACCAGCTCCTCAGCAGACACCTCTCCCCCTACATGGGCTCAGCTGGCTGACAGGCAGCTGTCCATACAGATAAAGCAGGAGAGGACACACACTGTACTATAGTCACCACCGCTGCCTGCTTTTCTCACACCTTTCCGATTGCACCTCTTTGATTTAGACACTTGTACGGGAAGCATCTCATGCTTCCTCCGAAAAAACGAAACATTAAGGAGACATCAGGTGATTTCTTTGTTTTTACTGATAGTCTGATCGAAGGTTTTCAAAGGGTATATTTTTTTTGCATTTTGTAGTTGTATTTTTATGGTTTCTTTTACTCCAGCAGCTGATCATGTTCAAAAAATACCCTCTTTACTAGTTCATGATGTTGCTGAGTAATTTCAGTGTTGCATCTCAAGTGTGGCTAATTGTTTAGTATAATATAGCGGACTTGGACTCAAGCAGTTGAGAAGTTGTCCACGTTTGATTACCAGGGGAAAGGAAAACTCAGTTGCAGGGGCCCAAAACAAGCCAGTGGCTGATGAAGACAAATGTGCAAACACATGTTGGCAGAATTGCTTTTCAGTTGAGCGTGATCGGGTACGCTCAGGAGGGCGGAACCAGGAGTTGTGATTTATAGTTTTGTGTTGTCCCTGGACCACCGCTGTCTGCTGCCTCCCACTACTGTAATTACCATGTGTCTATTAGAATAGTACAGCTGCCCACAATGCATTGCTTCAGCCGAGAGGAGAGGAGAGGAGAGGAAGGTTTCCAGAGATAGTCTTGTTATTCAAACAGTGTTCTCTACAGAAGCGTAATACAGAGGAAGGGTGGAGAGCAAAAAGACTCCACAGATGATGAGATAAAGGTCAAAAAGAACCATGGTGAAAGGTTGAGGTGTGTATTGAAAATGGGAGAATAAGGACAGAAACAGGTCTCTTCCTATAGTAGGTCATGAATGACTTCATTTAGATGCCTAAAGCCACACAAAGATTTAGTGACCGTAGACAGTATTTTGTAATTGCAGACAGTAATTGTTTACACCAAAGGCCACTTAGTATTCTGTAAAGCCTCAGATCTGCCTTGCCAAATATTAAATAACAGTATCAAGGTTGTTGTATGATGTTATTTTATATTGCTTCAGCAGGAGATTTCAACAACATTCAATCTTGTTTTTTTACGCTACATCTCCTCCTACATCCTATCTTCACCCCAAATGTCCTAAACTCTGCTGGTCAGGATTCTGTTTGCTTTGCCTTGGGCCTTATAGCATCTCCTAATGGGCAAACTGCCCAATATTTTCAGTCTCATGAAAATTAATGCTTTGAATAATGTGATTCAAGTCGATATCACCAGGTACCTTGACAAATTAGAGAATTTGACATCTGCTGAGCTTGTTTATAAGTTGGATTTCTCTGCAGTGTTTTCATTATGGATACTTTTCCTCTGCTGTTTTGTAGTCATGGTGTGTGGACAGTCCACAGTCGTTGTCAAAACATGTATGCCTGCACAAATTACCATTTTGTTTAGAGCTAATAAAGCATTTTACATACATTAGATGTATTTCCTTAATCAAATGAATCCTTTTTTTTCCTACATCTACCTTAAAGTAGGCACTGAATCTCCTTTTTCTTCTTCTTGAGGGCTTTGAACTGATAATGAGAATGGGCATTGACCTCTGGTCAGTGTCATTATACTGTAATTGGGTGGGGGTTGTAAAGAGCAGTTATGCATCAGAGAAGACAGAGAAATAAGTGGCTTACAATGACAGAACTGAGAGAACGTAAAAAAGTCAGTGGGCACAAGTCACACACCGAAGAGAGTCAATTTATGACACGACTTGCATTATGTCTACAAAACATTATGGTGTTTATTACAAAGAAATGAACAAATGGAAGAACAACGGAATTTTAAATCTACAAACAAGTTAAAAGCAGAAGAATTTTAAATTTAAAATAAAATTTACATTTTACCATATTTGTGCCCCATAATCTCTCCCACTGTTTACTCATACGGACATCCCACCTCCACCCCATTTCTCCATGTGTGGTTCAAGCAAATTTACCTACAACCAGAATACATATTAGATACATATACACCCAAACCATTCACATCCTCTGAAATACTAATATCTCACATCTTATATTATGTTTTTCAAAAAGAAGTTCCTTGCAGCATTTGTGTTAGTTTAAATGGTTGAATCAAGGGGATACTCGAATGATTGGGGTTACACAGAGGATGGGGTTGGCATGTTCACACTGCTATTACAGCTCATTAGATAAATAACCATGGTCTCAATTGATCTCACTGACCATGAGCTCAAGAGGTTCAGGTTGAATTTGTGAGCCATTGATTTCTATGGCTTATTAAAGGAATGAGTATCTTACAATACGGAGAGATGTGAAAGTGGGATTACCAGGAAATAGAGGTATTGATTGGGTCAAGAAGTCCGGGCTTACATTTCACGTCTCACCTGGGAGATAGAATTTGACAGTGTTAACTGACAGAGATGGTGAAATATATGTGGTGAGTCACAAATTCCTTAGTCATGTGTTTGAAAAAAATACAGAATCTCATGTAATAATAAATTTCACTGATGATAATACAAAACAATATACAGGGATTCCAGATAGATAGATAGAAAGATAGATTATACATTTGATTTCTGTTTTTGTCATGGATGTAATATTATTATTATTATAATTAATAATAATAGCATTATATTTGTTATTGTTGTTTTGTTGTTTTGCTTTTATTACTACATCCATGGTTTTTGTCCAGTAGGTGTCAATATCTCTGCAGCGAATTTTTTTTTCCCCCACCCGAGGTGGAACAAGACCCGCCCCTACCTAGCCTCTGATTGGCTTACTTTGATGTTGTTGTCTAATATTAACCAATCATTGCTCCTCTTGCTTGGCCCTAACCCAATCACAGGCAGGCTAGGGGTGGGTCATCGTCAACATCCGTGACGACAGCCGGAAGTGTGAAGCATGCTAGCTGCAAGTACGTGCTGAATGCCGAGCTAAAACAAAAGCTTCAGTTGCTTTTACAACGTGAGTCAATTGTTTTTCTAGAGTTTTCTCCGCAGTGAAGTTAGTCAGTGTTCGGCAGATTCTTGCATATCTGTGTGTCTGCGGTGCTGTGACAGAGCCTCGCCTGTGGGAAGATGTCGTCCGGTCGTGGAGCATCGTGGACTTTCATCCCGACCGCGGCGGTGACCGTGTTTCTGCTCAACGCTGTTGTTGTTGCAGAGGCGAAGGTAAAAACCCGTGACGCATCCTGAACAATACCTTGTTGACGTGTTGCGTTTCTCTTGTGTTCTGTCTCCTCCACATGGTTTCAGTGTGAGATGGAGTCTGACTGGACCTGTGTGTACAAGCCATGTTGTGTGTACACTGGCGGAAGAGAACAGTGAAGTATATGAAGTAAACACTTGATCCCAGGTTTGATCCGCTGTCTTCTCAAATTGCAGAACTTTGAGGATGTTCGCTGCAAGTGCATCTGCCCTCCGTACAGAAACATCACTGGCCACATCTATAACCGAAATGTGACCCAGAAGGATTGGTAAGAGAAACCGACAGCCACGACTCAGACACCGTCTCTGCTGTCACACCTCACTGTAACGTTTAATACCTTCTCTCTCCATCTAAATCAGAGTCACATTCGCTCACGAGCAGAGTTTTCACATACAAGGAATTTGTTTTGGTGCATAACAAACTTCTAACTAAGTAGAAAGACAAAAAAAGCACATCCAAAAAAGGACTGTAACTACAAGGAGCAAGATAAAGATTAGACCTTAAAGTACAAGAGCAGTAAGTTAAAAACTACACATCAAATTAAATATTTGACATAAAAGCAGAAATATCTAAGCTATGAAAACATGTGCAATCTGCCACCTTAGAGTTACAGCTGTACAAGTTGTGCTGGAGAAAATGTGTCCAGACAAGGCGTTAATGTAGCGCATGAAGTCCATGGGGGCTTTTAATGCTGCGTTCCAGTATACCTCGGAACTCGGGGCTCGGGCTTATCGTTCCAGTACCATTTCGGTACCACGCCCAGGAGAGTTGGAATTACGACTTGGGAAGTTGCAAAATAGTCCCCACCCCGACTTCCGGGGTCCGAGTTCCGAGGTAAACTGGAACGCAGCCAAAGTTGGGGGCCTCTGACCTTGTAGATAAGGTCCGCTGCAGAGGGAGAGCTCTTGAGGGGTGAGGTTTTGGTTCTGATGGATCGCGGCCTTCTGCCAGAGGGGAGTGTCTCAAACAGTTTGTGTCCGGGGTGGGAGGGGTCGGCTGCAATCTTACCTGCACGCCTCAGCGTCCTGGAGGCAGTTTCTCTGCAGAGCGAAGTATACGGTGCAGTCTGTCCTTAGCTGTGGCAGCAGCGCATCAGGAGGAGGTGAGGATGGGCTCGATGATGGTCGTGTAGAAGTGCACCATCATTGTCTTTGGCAGGGTTGGATTTCTTCAGCTGCCGCAGGAACTACATCCTCTGCTGTGCTTCTTTTTTTTTTGTGAGGGAGCTGATGTTCAGTTCCCACTTTTGCTGGTGTATAACGGTTGATCTCCTGGGTATTACTGCTCACTGCACAGTTTTGATGTGTTTCACAGTAACTGCCTTCATGTAGTGGAGCCCATGCCGGTGCCTGGCCATGATGTTGAGGCTTACTGCCTGTTGTGTGAGTGCAAGTATGAGGAACGAAGCAGCAACACCATCAAGGTACCACCAGACTTTTGTCAGCATATATCATTTAGTCATTAAGCAAAATAACAGTTTGTACAAATAATGTAATGTCTGTTTAATCTGTATCCTTAGTAAAATAAAAAATGTAGTTGGGGGAAAACCACGCCGGAGTGGCTTGTAGAGAGTACCGACTGCTTCTACTGACTTCCAATCAACATTTTTGGCCTTTTAATGTCTAACACTCACCCTGAAAAATTCCCAAGAAATTGTACGACGAGCACAAATGATGACATATAATTGCCAAGTGTTGTTGAACACAAGAAGTAAGCTGTGTTGTTAGATGCCAGCATGTTAGCTTGGCATATTTCTGAATGTGTTTTTTTTATCCGGTGTATCCCAGGTAACCATCATCATTTACCTGTCTGTTGTGGGTGCACTGCTGCTCTACATGCTGTTCCTGCTCCTGGTGGATCCTCTTATCCGCAAACACGACACCTACACCCAGCCTCTGCACAATGAGGAGGACTCTGAGGTTAGCATTCAAACAAACAAGACATATGTGCTTGTGTAGAATGTGTTTAAACATTACCCGAGGGCCCCCGCAGGTTCTCCTACACACTCAGAGATGTATGGGGTTAAAATCTGTAACTTCACGGCTAGATGCCACTAAATCTTTCACCCCGGTCATTAAAACGTGTACAGTACACCCATATATTTCATCTTAGTTGATTTCACGTGAAGTCATTGATTTTGATTTATTCTTGGCTTTTGTGCGTGTGTTCAGGAGATGCGTCCGCAGGTGGACAACAGCCAGGCGAAAGGAAACACAGTTCTGGAGCGGGTTGAGGGAGCACAGCAGCGCTGGAAAAAGCAGGTCCAGGAACAACGCAAGACGGTTTTTGACCGCCACAAGATGCTTAGTTAAACCCCACAGCTGACCTCAAAACAGGTTTAGAATAGGTAACTTCATCTGGCTCAGCACACTGTCAATCAACCCTTTGCATTTGATGTGCACACATTTGAATTAACATTTCCTCTCTAAAAAACATTTAAACACACTGATCTAAAAAAGCTGATATTTATTAGACGCAACGCTGCTTTATTCAACGCTAAGTGGCAGTTTGCACACGAAACGGCAATTATACATGGAATATCTTGATAGTGGGAACTTTATTGTCTATTGAGACAAACTGTGAATAGCCTATAAGCTTCTTTGTGATACTTTTTGTTGTTAGCTCCTTGCTAATATGGTATTATAATAACAAGCAATCTTTCTTGTAGCATGACTTATGACGTTACCTAAGAAGAGGTACAGCTTTATGTTTGTGAATGATCAGTGGGGTAGAAAGCGCACCCCATATGTGCGTTTGCAAAGCATTGCACATTTTGTTGTTTAGCACTAATGATAATTTATTTACACACACACGCACACAAAAACACACATATATATATATACATATATATATGTATATATATATATATACATATGGCTCACAAACATATACATATATATATATATATATATATATAAAACCCTGGGAATATATGGCTTCATTTGCACTCATAATTTAAGGAAAGGATTTTACATTTTTGGCTCTGTATTTCAAAGCTACTTTTAATACACCCTTTTCTGTTTTTCTCCTTTTGTCGGTGTGTGTGTGTTGCACATAACTCCAGTGCAAAAGTTGGCTCTTAAATGTTTATTCACAGCTTAAAAAATGTGACAGGTGGTAAGGTCTACCAATAGATTTTGCAAGATATGTATACCATGCAGCAAGGAAAAGTTATATTAAATCAATTCCTTTTGGATTTATAAAATCCAACGTCAAATGGATCAAATCCTGCCAGTGAAGAATATTCAAAATCAGTAACGCTGCTGATAATGTGTTGAAATATTGCAGAATCAGGAAGCCTCATGGCTTTGAAGGGCCCTCGTGCATCATTGTATTTCAGTGAATTTTCACTCCCATTCTACTACTGAATTTTTAATTTTACAAAGAAATGTACGCTGACATTACCTCATGCACAATGTGAACTGCTGAAGCTTATTTGTTTATTTGTAATGGTTTATTTCGTCACATACGTTCTAGGTTGATTTACCTTTAATTTATTATCACTGGTAACAGTGTTTTGTATTTATTTTTCTCTCTCCGGCTTAAACTGGAGTGTTTTGCTGCTTATGTCTTTACATTTGGCTTGATGGTAAACAATAAAAAGTAAAAAACTCTTTGGTGAGCGAAAATGTTTTGTTCCTGCCTGTCATGGAATATTATTTTGGTTGCTGCAGATTTTCCACTATTGGAGTCACTGTTTCTGTTTCATTGGCACTAGAGGGCGACAGAGCACATACGACGTGAGGGTCGTCCGCTTCCACTGAACCAGGAGAAACGCTTCAGTGTTTACCGTCAAGTAAATCCTCACATTTGTTTTTCCAGCTGTTGTGAAAACTACCCTCTGACATGCTGACGATTGCGTCCAGTTTAAAAAGAAGTAAGCAACATAAATATTTTATTCCCAAAACCACATTCAGACTCATTTCCTGTGGGCTGGGGGGTCATTTATTATATACATACATTTAAATTGCATCATGATAGCATTTTTTTTATCCAAAGAAACACATTTTTGAACAGCTAATTTGTTATAATTGCTTGCATTTTCTATTAATTCCCCCATATTGGTAACACTTACTCCCCATATAGACGTTAAATAGATTATAACACACAATAATGTATTTGTATGCAGTTGTTGTTTTGAAATGGAGAGCAGCTTCTGAAGGCTGGTGGGGATATTCTGCCCCTGCAAAACCCCCCAAACGGTCTCTCCCCGCCTTTGTGCTCTTGTCTGCCACTGCTGCCCTGCCCCAACCCCCCTTGATCCTGTCTACTCCCTTCTTCCACCTTCTACCCACCCCACCCTCATAACCATCCCCAAGCATGGCCTGTGTCAGTGGTTCACAGTCTAAATTTAAACTACAGCAGGGCCAACTGCTCCTCCAGCAACTCTGGGCCCCTGTTATTTTTCCCTGCCTGGGGGGGGGCTTTTTCTGTCAGAGGCCCTCAGCCAGGAGGAGACGCCTGTGAGGGAGACGAAGTCATAGGGAGAGGAGAAGAGGGGGAGAGAGGTTGGCGGAGGAGTGAACACAGGATCAGCAGGCCAGGACTCCACGTGCCTTCGCAACAGGGAGTCTATAGCGTGCCTCGCTTTGGGATTATACAGTTGAAAGGACTAACTTCTCGTGGAGTGGGAGTTTACCTCAGGTGGAAGCATCAAGATGGCGGCCAACGCAGAGGCGGCCAAGCCGGTCATCATGAATGAAGAGGAGCTGAAGAGGAAGCAGAGGGAGAAGCTGAAGAAGCTACAGGCCACAGGGGGCAACCCTCGACCTGCAAGAACCCTCTTCCTCTTCACCCTCAAGAATCCCTTTCGCAAGGCCTGCATCAACATCGTAGAGTGGAAGTATCCTTAAAATCTTACACACACACACACACACACACTCTCTCTTTACCTAACCCTGACCTTATGATATTTGTTTCCTCTTAAATTTTAAAGATTTACATTATGGGTCTTGCTTTTTGTCCCCAAAATGAAACTGTTAATAGATTCAGGTCCCCACAAGATGAATAATACCTAGACCACACACACGCATACACAGAGTGAGCATTCCCTTCAAAAATATGTTTAAATATAAAATGCTTAGTCAATCCTGCTACAGAAAAGCTACTTTTGAGTAATGAAATGTAATCTTAATGAATATACAGTATGTAAGATTGAGATATTGTATGCCTTCCTGTGGTTAAGATCACTGACAGTGCGGATACACAGAAAATATGTGTCTGCATGGCAGTGAATTATCAGTTGTGTGGTTCACCTGCGATAAGCCTGGGAGGCCAAATCTCTGTTAAGGCAGTCACTGATGTGTTAAGACTGTTGTAATGTATTTGGCCACCCCCTGTGCTAAAGTCAATTCTGTAGACCTCATATTTTCAACAGTAAAGCTTCCTAAACTAATCTACTTACATTTTAGCATACATAAAACATAAATGAAGCAGCCTCTTTATAGCGTCCTGACCGGCCGACATTCTGATCTTAATGTGGAAATCGTTTGGGCTCTGCTGGCCCCGATAACAGGAACACAAGGCAGGTTACTGAGTGATGTTAAGGCCCCTGTGGGGGTTGTCCTGCTTTTAGCCTGATGTCCATTCCTGTATGAAACATATTATCCATTCTTATGTTCACATTTCAAATAGTATGTATATATATAGACGTATAGAGTGTATCAGTGAATGTGCACTGTAACTCATCATTATGGTGTAAATAGTTTCTGAACAGTTGCATTGATATGCTCGACCAGGTCATGGGCTTTTTACTGCAGCAGATTAATCACATTGGTATGTGATCCAGTCACACAGGACATGGGTGCTGTAATTAGAGCAAAATTACCCAATATGACTAAAACTCTGTAGGTGCAACTTAATGTTTTTAAAAAGAAAACAAATCACTGCTCACAGACCTAAAGAATCAATAGACACCTCAAACGATAACACTTTTATTCCTGATGAGTAGTCGGTGTTAAAATGGTTTGGTCATATTCTTGGGCTCTGCAGCTGTTGGTCGGCATCACAGAGAGACATGATGCTGACCTGGCAGGGGAATTTTCTTGGAGCGCCCCCTATGGGCGAGAATGAAGCAGCACAGCAGACAAGATTACATGTGCTGCGGTTGCTCTGCCATGCCGGCTGCCCGACGGGCCAGTGTAGGGATGATGTTTCAAGCAGCATTTAGAGGCACCGATCAGTGTCGGCAGAGCTGCAGAGTTGTTTTGTTACATTACATCACAAGAAAGTACAGAAGAAGCCACACGAATAAAGTAACGGGCCAATTATTTTCAAAAAATGCCACTCAAATATTAGTGTCATGAGTTATTCCCTGTAAATTGTATCCATTTTTGCAATATTTCCTTTTGGAGTTAACTGGGTTTTTACCAGTCCTGCTCTTGTGTTATTGTTATTATCCTGACCATCCCCCATCCAGAACATTTGAGATCATCATCTTATTGACCATCTTTGCTAACTGTATTGCTCTGGCTGTGTTCCTGCCCATGCCTGAAGAGGATAGTAACAACACCAACACAAGATTGGTGAGTATGAGTGTGTCCCTTTCGCCTTTACTGTACTGCATTTCTTCAGGATCTGGTGGATCCCAAGTGGTTTGTGTTTGTATAATGACATGCTGGATGTGGTAAAGGAAACTCCTGGTCTCTTGGTTTTCTGACGAATCCAGTTTTTCACCATGACCAGAAGATAACTGTGCAGCTAGGTTCAACAATTTACTCGAGTTTAATCCAGTAAAATGAGGCTGCTTGGTGTTTCAACTGGTCACTGGTCTGAGTGCCAACTCACTTTAAAAGCCTCTAGACAAAACTCAGTTCTTTATTTGGAGTCCCATCTGTGTCTCCATAGGGACTTGTCATGAGACATGGGTCATGTACCCCTAAACTGGGATCAGTTCATCCTTCTCTGACCAGAACCTGCCTGAATTCATGTACCTCATGTGTGTAGTTTTCACCTCCATGAAACTCAAACCTGAACTCATTATATCTGAGTTGGTGGTTCATATGGCTTCTTTTTTTTGTTTTACAATAGTTATAGAAACATGTATTCTTCAATACAGGCATAGTTATCTAAACTAGCAGGGGGAGGGTTAACCCCAGGATACTACTTTATCATATTTGAACCTCAGAAGTGTGTTTATACTGCTGGGAGCCTGCGGACAATGTTTCACAGGTCTGAGACTGAACAATACAACCAATTCATTTAATTCATTCATTTGGTTATAGTGAAAGTGTCTTTGTGACCATAAGAGGAATGTTTGCTCCACAGTGTACTTATCCCTAATGTATTTAACATTGTATTTACATGGGCGTCATGATATTGATGGGCCTTATAGTGAGAGTCTTGATTTGTGGATCTCTGACATCCAGTTCAAATGTCATTGTACAGCACCCGTAGCCAGCCGTCACATAAAATCCTCCATGCATTCAATAAACGCCACAAATCACTAGGTCAAAGGCAAAATAAATCTTGTTGGCAAACAACCGGTTGACCTACATCACAGCCAGATTCGTCAAGTTATCAGGTAACTGGACCTAAAATTCACCCCTTTACTTTGGCCCTCCTACCAACCTGCTCCAAAATCCTTCTTACTTTTGCGTGTGCCATTCTTCCGAGGTGAGCGATGTAAGAGGAGCTAGTCAACCCATCCACCACCCCCCACCCCTGGCCCTATCCCACCCCCCTGGTACTGTTAGAAGTAGGTCGGCCCAGACACGTCAGCGTGGATACAGGAGAATGCACAAATATTGTCTCACGTAACCACACTCATACTACACACTCAGTAGCTCTTTCTATAATTCTATAATTATAAAACATCTTGAGTTTATATGTATCATTGTCAGTGTGTCTCCTTGGAGGTTCTTATTGATCAGAGGCTTGGGGGGCTGTTGTTGGGTGTTTCAGCCAAACATTATTGACCCGATTTGTGTAAAAGGATCAAAGGGAAATAAACATGTCATATATAATTTAGTGTTCCTCAAATGAACTCTGCTGGGGCTAAATTCCCCATGAGTCTTATTTGACTGTTCCCATGTAATTTCCTCTACATTTATATTTACATCAACAATAAAGAAGAAAAGAAAAAAAAATTTGGATGACAATTGCAAGTTGATTTGTGTGTGTGCCACCAAATAATACTAGTCTGACATGTCGCAGAAATGATTCAGCACCTGAGGGAAGCCGTGTTTACTCAAAAATATCATCACCGATTATAAAGACACAGATGCAAGCCAGAACTGCCAGCAGATGTTTTATTCAACAGTCCTGACATTTATCCGTTCCCCACTTCTGAATAAAGTATTTCAAATCCGGTAAACTGTTTGCTCTGTGTCAGACTCTCTCTGTCTCAAAGCTCTCACTTGATAAATTGTGGCTACAATTGTTCCATTCATCACCGACTCACGGGCCACATTTGTTAAAGCTGTCTGAGGTCATGACAGGTTATCAGAGCTAATGAGTTCATCTCTATTTTAAATTCAACCTTTGCTTAAACTCGAGAAGCTCGTTGAGGTGGCTCTCATTTACAGCGATCTCGTGTGATTGAATATTGTCAAAAATAATCACGCAAAAGCAACTGCAGAAATCAATTTAAAGGGCAAATTATTGATAAACGAAAAATAAGCAGTTATACACAAGGATGTAGTGGTTTGTTAGTAGGGATTTGACTGACACACATCTAACACCAGCAACATGTATTGCTCAGCTCCATAACAGGTGCTTAAAGCCAAATATGTAATTTTCTGCAATCTTTCCAGAGAATTGAACCCGAGTGTCGTGAGCTTTACAAAATATAATATCCTGGTTTGTGCTTGTCTTTTTGCAGGAGAGTTTGGAGTACATCTTCCTTATAATCTTCACGTTAGAGTGCTTTCTGAAGATAGTGGCGTATGGGTTAGTCTTCCACGAAGGCGCCTATTTACGGAACTGTTGGAACATATTGGACTTTGTCATCGTCTTCATGGGGTAAGATGAGCTGTGCGCTGCAGGTGGATATCGCCTTTGCCCAAGGACAGTTTTTCCTTGTATCACTGTAACTTCCTTTGACAAAGCGGAAAATGTTATATCTTAATTTTGTTTTGAAATTAATTAATACAGCTCATCTTCAAAGCAACATTTTGTTGGGGTACTGTAGGTGCTTATATTATCTCTTTGTCTGGCAGACTCTTCACCTTTGCTGTGGATACGATCCATATGATAGCCGACATGCCAGTGGAGAAGGGTGGGGGCTTTGACATGAAGGCACTGAGAGCCTTCAGAGTACTCCGACCCTTACGCCTTGTCTCTGGAGTCCCCAGTAAGAGCCTGTGATTTGATCCACATAAACCGTGTTGCTGTTTTATAGTGTTAAACCCATATTGAATCAATGTTTGTCTGTATTCTACAGCATTGTGATGATCTGGTTTTACTGTTCTCCTTCAGGCCTGCAGGTGGTGATGAACTCCATCCTCAAGGCCATGCTGCCTCTGCTGCACATCGCCCTGCTTGTCTTTTTACTGGTCACCATCTATGCCATCATGGGACTGGAGCTCTTCAAGTGCAAAATGCACAAGACCTGCTATTATACTGACACAAGTATGTATGAAGGCCACAATCAGATGCAGTTGAAGTTGGGTATTCACGTGATGTTATATTCATCTCTTTTTATCCGTGGCCCACAGTTCTCTATGCCACGGCAGAGGATGAGCTGCCGGCTCCCTGTGCTCAGGCTGGTAACGGACGCCGTTGCCTGATCAACGGCTCTGAGTGTCGACCAGGCTGGGAGGGTCCCAACAATGGCATCACCCACTTTGATAACATTGGCTTTGCCATGCTGACTGTCTACCAGTGTATCACCATGGAGGGATGGACCAAAGTGCTCTACTGGGTCAGTGACTGCTTGAACATTGTCTCACTTGTTTCTCAGTTTCAATATTGGGAGAATTTGTGTTCTAACCACCGACGCCTCTGGAATTTAGGTATTTCTTTTCAGAAGCGTAACAGATGACAGTGTTTGTCTTTCAGGTAAATGATGCCATAGGAAACGAATGGCCCTGGCTCTACTTTGTTCCCCTCATTCTGATCGGTTCCTTCTTCGTGCTCAATCTGGTTCTGGGTGTGCTCAGTGGGTAAGACGGCTTTGATAATTCCTGCTGTCCGTGTTTTGCTTCTTGACACAAACAAACTAAAAAATAATCACATTTGCTGATGTACTTTTCTTCCTCTCTCCAACCAGAGAGTTCACCAAAGAGAGAGAAAAGGCAAGGTCGCGTGGAGAGTTTCAGAAATTGCGAGAGCGTCAGCAGCTGGATGAAGACCTCCACGGCTACATGGAGTGGATCACTCACGCTGAAGTCCTGGATGCTGACAGAGAGGGAAAAGGTCAGTACTAAAAAACCAGCTCAGCACCCATCCCATGCAGTGATACTGTTGAGGTCAAACTGTTATTCTCTCTCGTCAGGACTGCTGCCTTTGACCAGTGGTGACTCTGACACAGACAGCCTGCATGACCTGGAAGGCAAGAGTCGAATCATCTACTATTAGTGAGTCAGCTGTTTTGTAAATGTGTAAATGTTGATATGGAATATCCACAGCGGCTTGTCACTGTAAGCCAAGATTATTTTTGTATATAGCCGCCTGGGCCGTCGCTGGAATCGTTTCTTCAGGATGAAGTGCCTGGTGTATGTGAAAACCAAGAGCTTTTACTGGGTGGTGATGTTCCTTGTTTTCCTCAACACCCTGACCATAGCGACAGAGCACCACCACCAGCCTGACATGCTCACTTCCCTACAAGGTTACAATGATTGATAGATATTATCATTAATATCCTTTTTACATCAATCATATTCCTCCCAGCTTCATCCATTCGCCTCTTTCCCCTCTTACCCCAACAGATGTTGCCAGCCGTGTACTGCTGGTGCTGTTTATCATTGAGATGTTTTTGAAGATGTATGCTCTGGGTCCTCGAGCATATTTCATGTCTCTGTTCAACCGTTTTGACTTCTTCGTGGTGCTCTGCGGTATCCTGGAGATGATCATGTTGTCTGCAGGATCCGTGGCTCCTCTCGGTTTCTCTGTACTCAGGTGTATTCGGCTGCTGAGGATCCTCAAAGTCACAAAGTGAGTCCAGTACCCTGAAAGCATCATGCTGAATTGAATTTTACAGCTGTTGTGTTATTTATTGTAATTCAACAACTCCTCCCTCAACTGATTTGCAGGTACTGGACCTCTCTAAGTAATCTTGTGGCCTCCCTCCTCAACTCCATCCGCTCCATTGCCTCCCTGCTCCTCCTCCTCTTCCTCTTCATCGTCATCTTTTCGCTCCTCGGCATGCAGGTCTTTGGAGGGAAATTCAACTTTACCGACCACAGACCCAGACGCAGCAACTTTGATAATTTCCCCCAAGCCCTCATCAGTGTGTTTCAGGTGGGGCTAGATGCTAATTTTTAAACTATTACTAAAGTTTGCTTTGATTTGTGAAACCTTACCTGATATTTGTGATTCATAGTTTGTAGTGGAAAGTCTACATTTTAACCACTGACTGTTCCTCAGATTCTAACAGGAGAAGACTGGACTACCATCATGTATAACGGCATCATGGCCTATGGAGGGCCAGTCATCCCTGGCATCCTGGTTGCCATCTACTTCATCATCCTCTTTGTCTGTGGAAACTGTATCCTTCACGATGTAATGTGATATTTAAAATGTGCATACATAACAATGATGTCAACACAAATCCCAGGGTTTTGTTTTCCTTAACTCGGTACAATGAGATATCCTCCTCAATGTCTTCTTGGCAATCGCCGTCGACAACCTGGCAGAGGCTGAGAGTCTGACTTCAGCTCAGAAAGAAAAGGCAGAGGAGAAGATGAGAAGGAAGCTACTAAGGTGAATAAAGGAGGTTTAACGTGGGGGAGATGATCTGCTCCATCTGCTCATGTTGGCATTTATTCTTTTCCTTTCCCATCATACCTTTCAGGTCCAAAATGCCGGACAAGACCGATGAGGAGAGGGAGAGGATGGCCAAGAAACTTGCAGAGCAGAGGGCCAAGATAGAGGGCATGCCCACCACAGCCAAGGTTAGTGATTTTTTTCTGGTATTATATTACTCTTAAACACTAGCATATTCATTTAAAGTATAAGATTCTATACATACACTAGGTATATAAACATGTGTACTGTAAATCTGTGTGTGTGTGTGTGTGTGTGTTTTCCAGCTCAAAATTGATGAGTTTGAGTCCAATGTCAATGAAGTGAAAGATCCATTCCCACCTGCCGACTTCCCAGGTAATACTAAAACTAAGCCTCTGCATTTCTTGCATCTCAAACCATTTTCTTTCAGCATTGACCATTGTAGCAGAAGGAGTTCACTGGTTGCAGGAATTTGTATTCATTTCACTGGCTCTTAACCAGCGCTGCTGTCTTGGCTGTGTTACAGTACAAGTATAGTAACCCCTCATTATTATTAGACTCAGCCAATTCCCTGAGCTTAGTTTATAGCAGAGTCTAAAGTCAGGCTATTTCCACACGACTCCATATAAAGCCTTCTATGTGATTCAGTATAGGTAGTATAACTTATATATCTAGCATATATTTCCACTCAATTAAAACTCATGAGTATTAATTCAATTTTCTGGATGTTTGCTTTTCTCTCTCTATATTCTCTCTGATGCTGTTACATGAGTATCACTAATAGACTAGTAAATAGTGGTAGATGTGACATTACGCTACAGAATTTTGTGCCTGCTCTCTTCCACATGGCAGGTGATGACGAGGAGGAAGAGCCGGAAATCCCCATCAGCCCTCGGCCCCGACCGATGGCCGACCTGCAGCTGAAGGAAGAAGCTGTTCCATTGCCTGAAGCCAGCTCCTTCTTCATCTTTGGCCCTCAGAACAAGTGAGAACCCGACTGTCCTTGCACATAATACCAACCTGAAAATGTATTTAACATTACAATTAACGATATGTATGTGTCTGTGTGTGTGCGTTTGACTATCCACTGGTGCCCAGGTTCCGCAAGTTTTGCTACAAGATAATCAACGCCTCGTCCTTCACCAACTTAATCCTCCTGTTCATCCTGCTCTCCTCCATCTCCCTAGCAGCTGAGGACCCCATCGATCCTAAGTCCTACAGGAACCAGGTGACGGTCGGGTCGAGCGTTACACAACGGACAGGAACTGCAGAAAGAACATTTGATAACATGACTCTCTCTGTGTCTTTCTTCCAGATCTTGGCCTATGCTGACATTGTCTTCACAACTGTGTTCACCATTGAGATTGTACTAAAGGTAAAGACAACTGAGAATCGTGTTCCGTATATTTTTAATCGTTCTGTATGGCTAATTTTGGTAGTCAAGATACCAATTAGAAAGGTGAAAATAAGTTCATCTTGACATTTAATGCTTCAGCATTCTGTGGGTAACTTTGATATATGTGACCGACAGATGACAGTGTACGGAGCCTTCATGCACGAAGGCTCCTTCTGCCGTAACTCCTTCAACATCCTGGATCTGATTGTGGTCACAGTCTCCCTGCTCTCTATGGGAATGGAGTGAGTGACTACGCAAGATATGGAACTTTCCCATTGTTATTTTCTTTCTCTACATTACAGTTGTTCAGTTTTTTCCAGACATGCATATCAAGACTTGCTTTTTTTGCCGTGTGTTCTGGGCAGATCCAGTGCCATCTCTGTGGTGAAGATTCTCAGGGTGTTGAGGGTGCTGAGGCCTCTCAGGGCCATCAATAGAGCTAAAGGTTTAAAGGTACAACACATGCATGAATAATTCCGATGGGAAAATGTTTCCCATGTGGAAAAAGCTTTTCAGACCCTTCACTCATGTTTAAGTACCAATACAATAATGAGAACATACTCAATTTCCAGTAGATACAATTGACATTTCATCTCATGACATTACTAGATTGTTAATACAGATACATTACTCATTAGTTGTGTTTTAAAGCTGTAGCTTCTTAAGATGAAGTTTACCTACCGTACCTTCCATTAGCTTCTTTAGTCTAGTGGGGACTAACCATCAAAGGGGTCATGGGATAGTTACAGGGATTGGAAAGATTTTTTTTTTTTTTGGTGAAATATTGCACCTCTAAATATTTAAACAAACCTTCTGAGAGGTTTAGAAGGAAATGTCTCTGTGAACAACCTCAAATAGAAACTGGGGGTCATGAGCCGTTAATAATCCTTTATAACCTTTTTTGTTCATCAAAGTTTTTTTTATATAAGATCTTCAACTGAAAAGTACAGTGTGTTGAGATTAATACTATGTAGTAAAAAGTACAAGATTTTCCTTTGAATTGTAGTGAAGCCAAATTAAAAAGTAGCAGAAAATGCAAGTACCTAATCAAGTAATTGTATTTGCTCACTGTGTATTTTCAGAAACCTGCACCTGACTTGTGATCATTGTTTGTCTGTTCTACAGCATGTGGTCCAGTGCGTGTTTGTGGCCATCAAAACCATCGGCAACATTGTCCTGGTCACCATGCTGTTGAATTTCATGTTTTCCTGTATTGGAGTGCAACTCTTTAAGGTAGGATTTGACACCACTTGCGGTATGAAAATGTCAAAAGTCACGCTGCATATGTAATAAATGAATCGCTAATACTTTGCCTCTCAGGGAAAATTCTACAGCTGCACAGACGCGTCCAAAATGACAGAGGAGGAATGCCAGTAAGGCGGAGATGTTTCAGATATTAATATTCCATCAAAATGCATAATGCTATTTTAGAGTGACCATTGGCTGTGTCTGCTCCCAGGGGATCCTTCTTGAAGCACATGGAGAATTCCCTGCAAGACACCGTGGTGGCTAAGAGAGAGTGGCTCAACAATGACTTCAACTTCGACAATGTGTTCTATGGCATGCTGGCTCTCTTCACTATTTCCACATTTGAGGGCTGGCCAAAGTAAGCACTGCTTACATTTTGATTTGACTAATTGTGTCCTTGATAGGATTGTTTTGATTGAGTTAGAAGACAGGATATCTCATTACGTGGATATTGGGATAGAAGTAATTCCATTGTCTCGAGCCAGAGATTGTAAAAGAGGCAATATATCCTTTGTAATCCCATGAATTATATATTCCATCTCCACAAATGACCCTGATTGTGTCTCTAATTTTTGATCTTTGTCCTGCTTACTTCCTCGCCATGTGTTCCCAGACTGTTATACAGAGCCATTGATTCAGATGAAGAAGACATGGGACCTGTCTTCAACAACCGCGTAGACGTGTCCATCTTCTTCATCATCTACATCATCCTCATTGCCTTTTTCATGATGAACATCTTTGTGGGCTTCGTCATCGTCACTTTCCAGGAGCAGGGCGAGCAGGAGTATAAGAACTGTGAGCTGGACAAGAACCAGGTACAATAAGACACTCAGCGATGAAGCTTTGGACATTGATAGAGTCTATTCTTGATCAGTGAAATCTAAAACATCTTTCTTTTGTGTGATGCCCCTCCCTTCAGCGTCAATGTGTGCAGTACGCCCTGAAGGCTCGTCCTCTGAGGTGTTACATCCCCAAAAACCCCTACCAGTACAGGGTCTGGTACATCGTCACCTCCTGCTACTTTGAGTATCTCATGTTCCTCCTAATCATGCTCAACACCTTGTGTCTGGGGATGCAGGTATGTGAATCAAGGTCACGTTGTTCTCTATCAACATTTCAATGATAGATAGATAATGGATATTATTAATAACGTTATTTTTTCCCATTTCTGTCTGGTTTAAATTGGGCATGGCTCAGTTGGAAAAAAAAGTGATACCACATATTCCCATGTACCAATGACATTCTGCAATCATTCTATGTTAGTTAGTAGCTGCAACACGTAAAGATTAATATTTGCTTTCCCTTTTGAACAGCACTGTAACCAGTCAGACCATGTGACCAAGCTGTCGGACACTCTGAACATGATCTTCACTGTGCTCTTCACTGTGGAGATGATTCTCAAGCTCATGGCCTTCAAAGCGAGAGTAGGCACTCAATGACACACTGACGTCTGTCCTTCAAATGCTCATCCACTCAATCCGGTGTCCTACTGTCTCATCAGTGATTTGCCTCTCTGCACAGGGCTACTTCGGAGACCCCTGGAACGTCTTTGATTTCATCATTGTCATCGGCAGCGTCGTGGACGTCATCTTGAGTGAAGTCGATGTGAGTGCGAATAAGAAAGAAAATATTATTTAATCTATTCTAATGAACTCCAGATTCTCACTACAGGTGCTGTACATGAAAGTCCCTTGTGTTGTCGTAATGAGACGTTCCCAGTCAATAGTATGGTTTGAATTGAAATTGACTGAATGTATTTATTCAATGCTCTGACCCAGAAGTATATAATCGTGGCCCAACAGCTGATTGGTGCCAGCAGCACTAGCTCACAGGACATGGTCAGTACTGTTCCAGGACCATTTCTACCTCATCCCCTCCACTCACAACCTCCTCTGTGGCTTACGCAACCTCAGATGTTCTTCGCATTTCCATCACAAAAGCATCTAAACATTTTTTTATTCATTACAATAAGTTCACTGATCTAATATGTTGTTGTATATGTTGTTTGGGCATTTAAAAAAGAGCACCATATCAATTAAGGGTTTCAGTGTTGTTCTATGAGGGAATGCCACACAAACAAGACGTGTTTCTTCTGACGAGTCACAGTTTTATCTTGTCGCTGTTTCACTGCATAATCCTCATTGTTTTTGTCCACCTGGTTTCCTCCACCTGGGACTTATTTCACATTGTCTTACTCTCCCACCCCCTTTTTTTCTATCCCCACCAACCCCTCTGCCCTCCATGCATCCCACTCCTCACCTGTCTATCCTCCACAGACTGCCCTGGCCTCCAGTGGAGGACTGTACTGTCTCCATGGCTGTGCTGTAAATATCTGATCTGCACTGCACTGCACTGCACTGCACTGCTGCATGAGCCTTGCTGTGTTTGAGCACTCCACTGTGTTCTCTACTAAACGGTTGTGATACTGTACTGAACAGTTTGTGGATCGATCTGCCGGTGAAGCATCTTTGTTTCTACTGTCTGTCTCATATGTCAGATACAGTAAGACCTCAAGTTGTTTGCCATATTGTGTTGCAGTCTGGCTCCTACTCTCTATACAAATAGGGCGACATCTCAACGCATTTTTTGTAATCAGTATTAATGATGGCTGAATGAGTGAGAACTGTTAATATTTATGACAGCATAGTGTGTGTATTTTGTTTATTTCGCATGAGTTACAAGTTTTTTTTCTAGTTTTCAGCAACTAAGACCGGGAGGCTTTGTAACTCATGAAAGGTGGAACAATCATGTTTAATATTAACCCTATTTGGAATTTGTAAATGATACCTTAACACTGTTAAACCATTGATACATGCTATGTCTGATATATGCTTCTTATTAATGGCATCATAACTTATATCATACATAAGTTGTGAAAAGTACAGTATGTCATCTTTACATCTTCTTTGTGCAGGAGACGAATCCTTTGCAAGTCATTGCGGTAAGCCTAAACTGTCCCGGTATTAAAACCCAGCGATGTTTTTATTGTTTTCTTTTCTTCATGTGCTTCATGTTTCTTCCGTCCGCAGGCCTCTGAAAACGCCTCGGTTTCCATCACGTTCTTCCGACTCTTCCGTGTCATGCGTCTGGTCAAACTGCTGAACCGTTCGGAGGGCATCCGTAACCTGCTTTGGACCTTCATCAAGTCCTTCCAGGTCTGTCACACTCATTGTCATCATTTTCATTGTTATTCTCGTCCTCCAACAAAAAGATCATTTTGTTTTGTGTCCACAGGCTCTCCCTCACGTAGCTCTGCTCATCGTGATGCTGTTCTTTATCTACGCTGTCATCGGGATGCAGGTACTGTCTTCAACCTCTTTAGATTTTCTGATCAAATGGCACTGAGACAAGTATCTCCATTTGACACCGGTACACTAATTTTGTCTGGGATTGTAACGTCCCTTCAGATCTTTGGAAAAGTAGCCTTAGTGGACGGCACCCAAATCAACCGCAACAACAACTTCCAGACATTCCCTCAGGCTGTTCTGATGCTATTCCGGTGAGTCTGTGGGCAGGGATGCGCCTCAAAGCTCATTGTTTTCGGAATCAAAAAAAGCCAAGATCTCACCATTGTTGTTGTGCATTTATGTGTCCAGATGTGCAACTGGAGAGGGTTGGCAGGAGGTCATGATGGCTTCGATGTATGGGAAGAAGTGTGACCCCAAGTCTGACTTCCTGCCAGGAGAGGAGAACACCTGCGGGTCAAACTTCGCTGTTTTCTACTTCCTTAGCTTCTACTGTCTCTGCGCCTTCTTGGTGAGGAACAGACGAAAACTCAACAGTTATCTTTAACGCTGCATTAGTATTTATTGTTATATTTGAGCTGTTATCCTATGATGAAAAAGCTCCTCTCCATCCCAGACATGTTGAAACAGTATAAATAAAGGTATTTTGTTTCTACCTTCTTCAGATCCTCAACCTGTTTGTAGCTGTCATCATGGACAACTTTGACTACCTGACCCGTGATTGGTCACTCCTTGGTCCTCATCATCTGGATGAGTTTAAGAAGATCTGGGCTGAATATGACCCTGAAGCCACGTAAGCCAGAATTCAGATGAGATCCACAATTTAATTTCTACATGTTAATTAACCCCATTGATTTGGTCAGATTAAGGTGGGTGCCACCTTATAACATGTTCCTCTTGATCGAACAGCGGGAGAATCAAACATCTGGATGTGGTGACACTGCTGCGACGCATCCAGCCTCCACTGGGCTTCGGCAAGTTCTGTCCTCATCGCGCTGCGTGCAAGGTACGTACAATCATAAACAGGGTCAAAAGAATATTCATATTACTTTATAGATGTCTTACAATGTTATTTTTAATTATACATTTTATTTAAAGGAGTTATACATGGTATCCAAAGTCAAAGCCCTCCTGCGTTTCACCTCTTCTCCGCCGAGCCTTCCTTTCCTCACCTAAAATAATATTATTAAAATAATGCTGATGATGATGATGATAATGATAATGATAAAAGCATTGAATTAAGTCAGTTGCTAAAACTATTGAGGAAAAAAAATACCAAAAGTATTTGAACTTTTATTGAATTGTTCTATTCGTGACTGGTGCCTGAATTGTCTTGGTGTCTTGCAGCGTTTGGTTGGTATGAACATGCCTCTCAACAGCGATGGCACCGTCACCTTCAATGCCACCCTGTTTGCTCTGGTCAGAACTGCTCTCAAGATCAAAACCGAGGGTACAAAGCATCAGTAACTGATTGAATACAATGAACAGATATATGTTTTTCCTCCCACCTGATTTCCAAACTGTGATTCAATGCAATTTTCTGGGACTGTTTTGACTAGGTAATTTTGAGCAGGCCAATGAGGAGCTGAGGGCCATTATAAAGAAAATCTGGAAACGCACCAGTATGAAACTGTTGGACCAGGTCATCCCCCCGATAGGAGGTGAGTCTAAATAAATATAATCAGTAAGATTTCACCTTTCCAAAATAATCCACTACTTCTCACGATGATTACGCTCTTACTTGTCTGGTTATAGATGATGAGGTAACTGTGGGGAAATTCTACGCCACCTTCCTGCTCCAGGACTATTTGCGCAAATTCTTGAAGCATCAGGAGGAGTACTACGGCTACAGGCCCACGAAGAAGAACGCCTCAGGCCCAGAGATCCAGGTGAGCAGACAGTATATGGGTTCAAAGTCATATTGTCATCACTGCACTTAGCTCACAATCCCGCCCTGCTTACAGTATATCTCACTTGCTGCTTTTCTTGCACTTGCACTCAATTTCATCTTTTCTTTTCTTCCTGTCCTTGGGATCGCGGTGGCTGTAACTCTTTGTTTCTCCACATCCTCCGTGTTTTTTTCTAGGCGGGTCTGAGGAGTATAGACGAAGAGGCAGCTGCAGAGATGCACAGGACAATTTCAGGAGACCTGCAAAATGAGGAAGAGTTGGACAGGGCGATGGAGGAGGCTGGAGAAGAGGGAATTTACCAGGTGAAAACCAAATTCTGAAATAAAGTGCACAAAAAACTGCACCATCATTGTTGTGTTTAAGACGCAAACCTAAATTTTTTTGTTGTTGTCATCTTCAGTTTTCATTTTTGATTGATAAAAAGTGGTTGCCCTTTGGTTCGCTCAAAACCCTTTAAAGTTCTAAAAATGCTCAATGTCAAAATGAACTCGTCGCAGTTTTTCATATTTCCTGTACAAGTGGGCATGTTTTCCTGATTATTCCTTATGGTGATAATATAATCTAGAAAAAAAAATACTATAATATAATAGACTTCTCTAATTGATTAACCATGTGCACTAATTTGGGATTATACCTGCATGTTTGTCTTGCTTGGTGTCTCCAGCGCTCACACGGTCTGTTTGGTAACCGGGTGGACCCCTTCTCCTCTGAGCCCACCAACACTCAGTCCCCACAGGTGACCAGCCAGCGGCCCCTCCAGTTCTCTGACAGCCAGCCTGAGTCCCCACCTGACTCCGCCCTGGTGCCCACTACCGAATTTTTCCCCACAACCCCTAAGAACAACACGAACAACAACGCCTTCGCAGAGTGAGTACCCAACAGGCGCCGATCTACCATGATGACACGTGCTCAGAGTGATAATGTGGAATGGGTGGTGATTTGTGTTTATCTTTCAGCTTTTCATTTGAAAGAGAAGGCAGTCCCGAGGAGTTTTACAATTCTGGTGACGATGAAGAGCCGGGTTCGTCCAGAGGTCTGTTGTAGACCACTGCCTCTTCACATACAGTGATATTTTTGCTGTTTTGTTACAGGGTTTAGTGTACAGTGCTGCAGTCAGCATTTTGTATTACGGGTCAAAATGACTAATTAAAGTTTAAAAATAACGTATGGATGGAATCTGGCAAATAAATAAGACCTCAGAAGATTTAAAAGAGATGGATTAAGGCTACAATTATTTTACTTATTTATTATTTTCTCAATTATAGTAAATTTGCATTATTTTGGTCTATAACATGTACGAAAATGGTCAAATAAGTAAATAAATAAATTTCCCACAGGTGGAAAAATTTAATCTATCAAGGGTAAAATAATTGCAAATTAATTTTCTGTCAATAGATTTCTGTAGATACCTTTTCATTGTCCTTAATAAAATACATGTTTGTTTTTCTTTTTGTTCACCCTTGTCCAGACAACAGGCGCTCCTGGAGCTTCACACTGAGAACACTCAAAAAAAAGGTAATGTTTTATTAGGGGAACTCATCCACAACTCATGCAGAGGCTGAATGAATGCATGTGTTTTCTTTGCAGTTCCCTTACGACCCTCACTATGAGGACAATCAGAGTGAGAGCTCCCACACTGCAGCTGACCAGCTCGTCCAGGAGGTAAGTCTCTGACCGGCCACCTCTTTAATGAAATACTAACTCATTGACACCAGGAAATGATGCTCTGATGACACACTGTCCCATTTGTCAGAGATAATAGAGATTTGTTGTTCAGCTCTGGCCTCTACAAAAATGTAGGCTAGTCCTGAATTGAACTACATTTATTTCTCCTTAAAGTACAGTCAGTGAAGTTTCAATCAGTTTATTTTCGAGATTTCAAGAGCAGACGCATTACACACTTACAAGGACGCCGGAGGTAAGGGTGCTGCAGTGGCTCCCACTGATGAGAGACTGCAACTGCAAGACAAAAAGGTTTTTTCTAAAATCCATTCATTTTTAAGACTAACATTTTGAGAGTAGCGTAGTATTAGACGTAACGTCCACCCATTTTAATTAAGGCCCGAGCGCCACGTCTGTTTGGTAGAATAGAAATGTTACTGTACGTAAGCACCAATACTGCATATTGTTCTGTCTTCCAGGCTCTCGTGGAGGGCGGTCTAGCCTCCCAGGCCAGAGACGGGGACTTTGTGTCTGTGACTAAGAGGGAGATGGCTGATGCCATACACATCCCCATCCCTGAGATGGAGGGCCTTGCTCGGGGCATCTTAAATGAACGCTCTGTCAAAAAGAGGCGCCCCGTCCCGGAACCTGGCCGACATGTGGCCGCACAGGAAACGCGGCAGCCAGACCCCGCCGTGAGGAGAAAGAGACGTCCAGTGCCTACGGTTCCCTCTGTGCCTAAGCCGGCCAAGGCCGACTCCAAAGTTTAGAGGCTGACACTTTACGTTTACGCGGTTATGTGGTTTTTACTCTTGCAGGTGGCTCCACCTTACCTCACTTTACCAGGCTTCGTCGCCCACGTGAAAAATCTGTATCTACTAGCTTGGCTCAAAAGCCTGAAGGCTTGATATACTGTCACGTGGAGCTTAAATTGAACCAAAGAGAAACAATATCTCTGATCATGAAACATCTTCTTAATCCTCAGATTTATTGAAACTAATAAAAACACTAACTTATCTGAGAGCAAACAGGTTGATGCACTCCTTTCTTTGTAGCGTTTGTTGAGGTTATCCATTCCACAGACTTATGGGACAACCATGTGCGTGAGCGGAGTGTGTTGCTGAAGCCCCAGAGAGAGAAAGAGAGAGAGAGATGATGGTGACCGATGACTGAAATGTGTGAAGTGACTCAGCAGCTGTATTTAGCAGGCTGCAGTTCACTGAGAACAATGGGCGAAGACTCCACTGAGTTTCTATGCATCCAGGCCCAGATATGTTCAACCGAGTGTTCGGTTGACACTGTTGACGGGCTCTGGTGCAAACGCTGCAAGTTGAAGTTTGCAAAGCAGCGTCCTCTGATCCATTAGGACTTACTGTCTTTGTCTGTTATTATTGAGATTTTAGGTTTTCTCCTGCTCACAACTGTTTTTCTATGCAGTTGATTCCAGCAGATTTTAAAGAGGACATTTTTTCTTTTAAATTTGGGACATAGAGGTACGTTTCATTTATGAAATAATTGTCTAAAGGTTTAGCTGTGTTTAGGTATTTTTTTCAATGTTTTTCATATACATTAATGTCATAATTTTGAGTTGGGAGGGAGGGTTGGTTTGACCTGTACAGAGAATGCATCTTCAGCATACCTGGAGTATGGTGGATTTAGCCCGTAAAGCTCACTGACGGTTGTTCAAATCTTTATTTTTAATTGCATGGGCATAAATTATTGCACTTGTTTCATGTTTTGTGGCCAAATGCAAACATGACAGGCCTTTAAGAGTCCTGATTTCTTTTCCTCTTGTTTACATTATCCTCTGATCAGCCTGTGTTTTGCCGTCATACATGAAGTTTCCACGTTTTGGAGATTACCCCTATTTTGAATGAACATTACAGCTCAACTTCTGACCTTAGCTCTCCTTCACTCCTGGATCTGTGCCAATATGGTTGATGTTACACTGATGTTTCCACCACTGGAAAAATAAAGAAATCATCCAAAAGCATGCATTTGTGTTAACATTTTTTTGTTTTGCAAACAAACCAAAAATAGATATCTGACATCAGACTGGGATTCAGGAAAAGGAAAAACACCAGGTGAGTCTGCTGCTGTAAATAATCAAAAAAGATTGTGATAGATTTGAAATGACATGGTGAGAGCAGGCAGAGCCTCGATGAGAAGATAGGTGCTTTAGACGCTGCCCCCACCCCCCCAGAAGTTAAGGTGTGAAAGTTGAGAGCCTCTTAAAATAATCTTGCCTAGCAAAGCAAAAAACAAATGCTCCCTGCTTGGGGATGGAAACTAATGCGGCAAGATGCATGCTGCATTGTGGGTTCAGATAGGTTCATGTAAAGGTAAGAAATTCAAAACGGAGGCCCGAAGCCTTCAGCAGCGGAATCCGACACCAGAAATCTGGTTGCATTACGAATGTAAACAAAACAAAAAGGAGCTTAAATAATTCAAATTTTATTTATTGAAGCAAAGCGATCCAAAAAAAAAAAAAGACCTGACAGATTATTCTCAACCACAAAGTTTTCTGTTTACCTACAGCGGTTTCAGAATATCACTCTGGGAATAAAAAGAGACTAAAGAGTTATTCATACACCTCAGCACATTTCCTTTGAAATAGTTTTCTGATTAAGGTTTTTGACAAAGCTCCATGATCTCATTGTAGCACCACCAGTTGCAGCTACAGTAAGTAGTGGTGTTATTTTAGCTATCACACTCGGGAATGTATCCACACTGTAACAACAGTTTCCTGGTTAAGCTTTTAAAAAGCGAGCACATAAGAAAATGCAAATACATCTTTTAATACACGCAAAGGAAGACAGCGAAGGGCTTTACAGCACACTGTTGAAAAGAGGGCAGTATAAAAGTTCTGAGAGCCAAAAACTGGTTTCAGGTCAGTTTAACACATTTTACCGTACGATTAAAATTCCACAGTCTGTTAAAAAGGTTCGATTCCCACTTGTTTTCATTAGATTATAATAATTTTTCTCTTATCACCGTTTGGCCAAATTGAGCAAGGGCTGACTTGTATAAATGTACATACATCCTGGTTGTCGCAGTTTATAAAGAACAACCACACCACAACTTTAAAAAAAAATTCACTAATACGCTACTCTAGCCTTTCCAAAAAAATACATACACATAAGAAACAATAGGAAATAACGTGGGACCTAATAGATACATGATCTGTGTCTACAGAGTACATGAGCGATCTGGAGAGACGAGCTAATAAATGTCCAACTCACTAAAATGCCGGTGTTGAGAGAGTCTTGTCCTATTCATTGGGATTTGGGTTTGCATCAGGATACTGAGAGAGGTCGAAGGTCAGAACTTTGCTGATGACACAATCTCCTTGCTGTGGATGGAATGGAGCAAAATAAGTTCATTATGTAACAATATAACATTTTGGATTCTGATCAGATCAGGCATATATTTAAATGATGTGAAATATGAAACTAGTTGCCAAATCAGACTGATGATTAGGGCTACGACAAATGATCAACATTATTTTCATTATTAATCCCCCCCCATCATGGTCAATCAAATGTCAAAAATAACAGAGAATGCATAGACAATTTGATGTCTTCAAAAAGGTTTACTACAACATAAAATACAATTCGATACTGCCAAATGGGCATCAAAAAACTACAAAATGCAAAAATGAATTGTGAAATGGTGATTATGGCTTTAATTTTCTCTAAATCGATTTATTATCTTTTAATACCTTTATTTACAAAAAAGGACACTGAATTCAGTTATCTTGAGACTTAACAGACCAGCAGATACCCTTTTTATATGACACTCAAAGCTTCATGGATCGATGTTCTCTAGTATTTAGTACATTGAGAAATATTGAGAAACGCACCTCTGGATAAACGCCGATGAGCGAGTCCGCCTTGGTGTAGAACTCCTCTTTCAGAGAAATGACGATGGCCTGGAAGTTCAGCACTGACTGGTCTTTGATGTAATTGGCAACCTTCAATTCAGAGGAGAATAGTTTGAGTTGTTTTTAACGTGATCATCATTATCAATAGAAACAATCTTCTGTTTACATCAAAAGCAGCAAAAAAATTCAAATAAGTCATAAAATTTATTTTCGGAACAAACCTTTCCAATGTTAGTGTTGTCTAGAGCAGCGTCAATCTCGTCCAGGACAAAGAAGGGTGCAGGCTTGTAGCTGCAGACACGCGGGGGGAGAGAGAGAGAGATGATGTTACAATATCCGAACTGTGCAGAAATCTTCGTCACCTTTCAAGCAACACAATCAACTATTCAGACTTCCTCCTCGACTCCTTCGCGGTTTCACCTGTGAATGGCAAAGAGAAGAGCGAGGGCAGCCACAGTCTTCTCTCCTCCGGACAGGTTGTCCATGGGTCTGAACCTCTTCCCTGGAGCCACACAGTTATAGTTGATGCCGTCCAGGTACGGCTCCTCTGGGTTCTCTGGGCCCAGGAAAGCCTGCAGAAGAAAGACACACTCACTGTAAAAAGTTATCCAAACAAACAGTGATGTATCTATTAGCTGCCTGAACATAAAAGCATTAGATATATAGGAGGTTACACTATGGCAGATTTATGAAATTATTGTAAAAACACTGTTGAGGCAGACCTGGGCACTGCTGTTGCGTGAGAGGGCTTTGTAGATCTCATCAATGTTGGTGGCCACAGACTCAAAGCAGGTATTGAATCTGTCATATCTTTCCTTTTTAATCTGCTCGAAGGCTTGCTTGGCCTTCTTTGCTCTCTTACGAGCAGCTTCAAACTCTGAAACAGACGGAAACACATTTGATAATTATTACTCACAGCTCTAGAAGGCACCACTTCCTTCTGTTTCTCATTTAACCCTCTTGCAACCTCACCATCGCTGGTCTCTTGGAACTTGTCCCTGACGCTCTCGAGCTTCTCCATGGCCTTCATGTTGGGTGCACTGATCCTCTGTAGGATACTCTGTTGCTCATTCAGACGCTGCTGCAGTGTGTTTGTCTCCGCTTTGATCTCTTCCTCTGAAAGCGTATCCTGCAGGAAGTCAAACATGATAACTGAAAATAGGGAGTTGTTGCAAATGTCACCTTTTCTGTGCTAAGTTGCTTTTTTAATCATTACTGTCACCTAGAAAACCAAATAATACAAATCCAGATAGCTGATGTTACATTTAAATAAAACAATGCAGAGGTCAAAGGTGTAGTTTGGACTAGCTACCTTGAGGTCTTCGGACAGGTTGCTGTAGTCGATTTCTATGAGAGCCTCTTTAGCCAAAACACTGCTGGACGTCCTCTGGCTGCTGGACTCGTCTGTCTGCGAGCTCCCCTGGATCAGCAGGACAAAGGGAGGAGGCCATTGTCATTTTCAACCCCAATGGAATTCAATTTGGAGCGTGCATGAGTGTATATGTGTGTCTACCTCTCCCTGGCTGATATCATCCATTGTTCCAGAACGAAGAGGCAACCTGATGTCCTGCATTTTGCAGGCTTGAAGCAAGTTGTGACGGTCACTGCGCTTCTGTTCCAGTTTGGTCTCGATGGCCGTCACCTCCTTCTGGAGCTGTGTCAACTCCCTGGAATATACAACAACACAGCTTTTAGAACAAACCTGACTTAAACTTTACATCTATATTCACAACATAAGAATTATTAAAGTTGATGTGTGTGTGTGTGTGTAGCCACTGACTTGTTGGCGCCGCCCAGTTTTTTGCGGATCTCCTCCATCTCGTGGTTCTTATCGTTGACTTCAGATTTCTTGGTGAGGTGCTGGTTCTTCAGGTCCTGCAGCTGGGCCATCGTCTCATCGATGATCTTCATGTGTCTGTGCTCCTCCTGCAGGAAGACAAGAAACACGTGTAAGATTTAACTTGCTAATAGATTATTATGTTTTCTTCCTTCACTTTATGATTTTACCTTCTTAAGTCGCTCTATTTCAGCCTCGTCCTTCTTGACCGTCTGCTCCCACATCATGACTTTCTCCTGGTCCTCCTTCAGCTGGTTCTTCTCGTAGTCTACCTGGATGCCCAGACGGGTCTTCTGGGTCTCAAACTCAAGACTGAAGCAAAATAACAGATGTCAGGTTAGACAGAAAACCTGGAACAGGCTGACACACAATCTAAAAAGAAGGATGAATGATCTTGACAGAAAATGAAAGTGAATTCACAAAACTCACCGCTTCTTCGCAATCTCATTCTGCCTCTTCACCTTCTCTTCCTCAAACTCTCTGATGTTCCTCACTCCAATCTCCTCACAGAAATCTACAAACACTTCATCCTCCACCTGGAAAACAAAATCATTCACACAGATAAAACCGCGAGGCCAAATATTTATAAACAGACTTTTTCAAATGACCTCACTTCCTGTCAGTCTCACCAGGTTCATGCGGTCCCGTAGGTCAGTGATCTCCTTCTCTCGGGAATGGATGATCCTCTTGATGTCGTTGATGCGAGGTCCAAAGTTTGCCAACTCACTCTCTAGCTTTGACTTCTCCTGCGTGACACAAATTAAACGTGTTTTAGTACAACAAGTCAATAAAGCAAAAACAGGAGTAAAATGATGAGCTGTAAGCGAACTGCACCTGCATGTTGAGGGAGAGGTGGCGGGTTTTTGTCTGTTCCAGGTCACTCTGGGAGTACTTGAGTCTCATCTGCAGACCGTGGGCCTGGGACTGCACCTGACGCAGCTCGGCCTCCTTCCTCTTGGCCTTCATTTGCTCCTACAAAAAAGAACAGAGTGGAAATTGACTAAACTATTAAGCGACAAACCATCAAACTGCAGCCAGTGACTAGAGATCAACAATTCACATTTTGAAGTTAACCAGGGGATGTCAACCGTAATTAACATTGCAACGTGTCAGCACACACTGCTTCACACTGACTCCAAACTGTTTTTATAATATCATGCAAACTAACACGACCAAAGTCACAACCTCCTCGATCAAGGTATTCATCTTTTAAACTACCTTGAGCTCTTCTGTGAGTTTTTCTTTCTTTTCCTTGAGCTTGTCCACTGCCTTCTCATCCCAGCGCCTGGCCTTGGCCTTCAGGTCGCTGGCTCCTCCAGAGATGACTCCAGACTTCTGGAACAGAGTACCATCCAGCGCTACAGTCTGGACACAGGCAGACAAGATGGGGTTAGGTGTAAGAGGAGACAGGGCTTACATCTACCGAGTGATTAGGCAGGCATGATGGCTCTCCAGTCCTCTCATCCTCATGACCTGTGAAACCTCAGATCAAGCACCTTGTGTCTGTATGGCCCTCCAAAGGCGATCCTCCGTGCGTCTTCTACATTGTCACAGACCAGGGCGTTCCCACACGCATACTGCAGGGCTTTCTTGATGTGAGGCGGTTCGTAGCGAATCACATCTATCACCAGCTTGGCTCCTCGCAGCTCTCGCAGTTTCTCATCTGTTGGTTTCACCTTTATTGCAAGAATTTTTTTAATTAATTGAAGCATTTTTTTTAAGGGGACAATTTCAACAGGAATACTAGTGCCTGATATTACGCAGGGAATAACAAACTAAGAAAGCTGTCTTTAAAACCTTTGCACTCAAATTAATATTTTGATTAGTCACACATTTAATTTAGCAGTGTCAAAGTGATTCAAGACGCTTTACGCATCTACAATAAAAAGTTAATTCCTGCCCTATTTTCTTATTTGTGGAAAGACTGTGGTTCAATTGGTCTCTTTCCTTTCGCTCCTCAATGGCAGCTTTGATGCTGCATATTCTAACTCCGCTAAAGACTCTTGATCAAAGCTACAATCAATACTTTTTAGTACTCACCTCAAGGTAGTCGAGAGGGAGGAAGGTCTCGGGCTCTCCTCTCTGCTCTTTGATGTATTGAATACAGTCTCTCCCAGTCTTCTCAGAGTCAACAATGATGGCATCCATGTTCTTGCCCAACACTTTGGTCACAGCGATCTGATACTTCTTCTGAGTGGGCTGACACAGGTCAATTAGACGACCATACTGAGGAAAGAAGGAGTTGATGAGTTTATTCAATGCTTTCACAAAATTTTGCCAGCAAAAGAACATTTACTAATATAGTGGTGAAAGTTGTCAGTTGCCTTACCACAGAGCCAGGGTAGAGTCGTTTGATGCTCTCCATGATCTCGGCCTTGCGCTGCTGGCGACTGTTCTCCTGTCTGTCGATTCTGGCGTCACCCAGCTGCTCCATTACCTGCAGCAAAGGTGAATAATGTTAGGAATTTGTTTTAGACACTTGTCGCTGTTGGCCCGCAAACAAAACCAGCAATGTGCTCTTCCCTAATGAGTGAAAATGTCTACAGTAAGAAGTGTCTGTTGATTCTACAAATGGGTATCTCTCAAATTCTTTGGGGTTAGGGTTGCCAATATCTTGACTTTTTCCAATACCAATTCAAATCCATTTCAACAAAATGAAAGTTACATTACATATTACGTTGCAAATCTTAGATTTTAGTTTTCAGCTCAAAGGCATTATCAAACACTCAAAGCAGTTTATACCAAACATTCAACATTTATCTCAATGTGGTTTAAGTTTTTCTGTTTAAACTCTAGTTGTATTTTCCTGCTCTGTAATGATGAGCAGACTTGAATGCTGAAAGGAAGATGGCTGGGGTCTGTTCTTTTTGCTGTCAAACACAGAGCAACTCTCTGCGCTTTCATCAAATTTCGTCATGTCATCAGTGTTGGAAACAATGTCCTTTTACATGTATTGCATCATGTGCTTCTGGCGTGGAGCCTGATAAAACAGAGTTACACTTTTGATATCTTAGAGATTTTTATACCTAGTATGCGACACACACTGTAGAGTCAAGCCTCTCGAATTACACCAGCATGCAGATAAAATTAGTTTTCTGCTGCAAACTTCCAGAGCACAGGTTAGAGAAGCAGGTTCAAATCTCACTTATGACAGAATAACAGGTCTCCCAGAGAATGGGCCGTAACGACTACAGACTGCCTTCCTTTTCTTTCTTTCCTGTGGGTGTGCAGTGTGTACCTGATTAAGCTCCGTGTTGATCTCATCGATCCTCCTCTTGGCCATCTCCACCTCCTCGGTCAGCTCCTCCTCCATGCGCTTCTGCTCATCTAGTGACTGCCTGAGGGGCAACAGGACAAAGGTGTTTGAATGAGGGACTACAATGGAGAAACCGAGATGAAATGAACAACGAGAGCAGCTTACCTGCTGGTGGTAATATAATCCTCTAATTTCTCAATACGTTTCTGGTTTTCCTCAATTTCACGGATCTTCTGTTTGATTTTGGCCTGGACAGTAATGACATAATATTTAGTTGTATGCATTCAAATCAGTGCAAATTGAGTTTTTTTTCTGGCACAGGAAAAGAACTGTTATTATTTTATTTACCTCTGTCTCGACTTTCTTCCTCTCCTCCAAGTCAAGGCGGTCCTGGTCGGCCTTCTGGTCCCGGTTGAATTTCTCCAGCTCCTGTGCCAGTGTAGCAGCACGTTTACTGGCCTCCTCTTTCAGACGATGGTACTGCTTGACCTGTAGGAGACAGACACACAGTGGGTTGTGTTAAGTCACTTGAATTTAAAATATCCATTAGGCGTTGACACATCACAAAAGTCTGAGATGCCGTTATCTCCTTTCCGATTGTACCTTTATCTTAATGACAAACAGTCAAATGCCAAAAGTCTAACAAACCAGACCTGGTTTTCCTCCAGGGTGAGGTCCTGGCCCTGGCTCTGCGCCTCCTCCTCCATTCTCTCCTCAAACTCTTGCTTGGTCAACTCCACCGCCTTCATCTCTTTATCCAGCTCGTCCATGTCTCCTTTGCGTTTCTTGTACATCTTCTGGGCATTTTGCAATGATTTGCGCGCAGCCTCAAGCTTCTTGATCTTGTGTGAGGTGTTCTCTTTGGCCTTGATGTACTGCGGCCTCTTTTGGTTCAACTCAGAGTCCTTCTCTCTGTGGAGAAAGTCACGTGATCAAGAAAGACCATGATTGTAAATTGCACGGGTTCTATGGATGTGCATTAAAAAAAGCATGCCATGGTTATCCTGTCAGTGACTTACTTGATTTCTTTCTCAATGGTCTGCTGCTCCCTCATTAGCCGGCCCAGCTCCTTCTTCTTGTCCTTCAACTCCTCCTCCACATGGTCCATCTTTTTACGGTCCTTGTCAATCTCCTTGTTCCGCTGCCCCAGCTCTTTGTTCAGCTTCTCAATCTCAGTCTCGTTGTGGTACAGCTTGAAGAGCTGCAACTGAACACTGGCCCTGGCTACTTCGTCCTTCAGACGCTGGTAACGCTCAGCCTGGTAGGAGACACAGAAAAAAGTTAGAAAAAGTAAATTGTTTATAATGAATAAAATCTCTTTTACAAGACTATTCTTGACAAAATAATGAAGGCTATCAACTAATCACAAAACCTTCCTCTAGATGAAATATATATATGTATGCAAAAGTTACATGAGGTATTTTATTTACAATCCAAGCAGAACACAAATGTATCGGAGTAACTGTAAATCGAGAGATACTGTATTTGCAATCAACACATCAGGACAAACCTCCTCTTTCTCTTGCTTTGCTTCTTTGCGCTCGGCGGCAATGTTTTTCTTGCGATGATAATTGAACTGGGTGTCCTCTTCTGCTTTCACCATCTCCTTCTTCCTGCGCTCATATTCCTGGGCCAGCTCTCCGGATCGGGAGATCTCCTCGAACAGAGCTGTGCGCTCCTTGGGATTCTTCATGGCAATTGACTCCACGGCTCCCTGGTGGTAAAATAAGGAAGGAACCAAACTGTGATTTCCAATAGCAACTGCCAACACCATTTTACCAGATATTAATTGTAGAGCAGTAAAACTACACTATGGACCTCTGCCCCAATTGGCCAGGTCACAATTAACATTGTGATACCATGTGCCTGATTACATTCATTGTTTACACCACAAAGAGTATTGGCAAAGCACAAAACTAGCCCACTAACAGGTCAACTTGAATAACTTCTAATCATCAGTGATTCAATATTGTCAATAAAATAAAAGCATTTATTACATTTGTGCACTCATCTTAAAAATGCAACAAGCAATTCAAACCATTATGAGCTAAACTTCACGGTTTGTGCAGAAATCAGTATAGTACAATTGTATCACAGCACAAATGCCTTATGAAAAAAATGTTTTAAACAAATCTAACAATGATTTAATTCCGTTCACAAATCTTAAACATTTTAGGATTTCAGTCTCACCTGAAATACCAGGAAGTTCCTTGCTTTGATCAGGATGCCGAGTTTTTCCAGCTCCTCACTGTATTCAGGCAGGCCCACCACCTTGCTGTTGATGCGGTACTCAGAGGAGGAACCTGATGCACATGAACATTACAGGAGAAGAAATACCAAAAACATTAGCTCAGCAAATGAGATGGATAAAAGGGTGTTTCATTACACTTGTCCAAGGAAAGATATTTGGATGATAATATAACACATCTGAACATATCATTATTAAGTGTTTCCGGAAAAGAGTTTATAGTGAAGAGACAGAAATGATATATAATATCCCACTCATATTTCAGTTCAATTCCTTCAGGACATAGAAAATACACATTCCTAGTAATTTCAGGCATATGGAAGTTATTATACGGATATTTTCAATTACTCAGAGGTAATCATAATTTACATAACCAAATCATACATTCCAACATGACTGTCAAAAGGGGATCATACCAATAATGGCCCTTGTGAAGGAACGTTCCTCTCCATTATCCTCCTGATACACCATACTGACAAAGGCTCTGTTGGCAGCTGGCTTCCCCACAGGCGCTCCGTGGATTAGATCCTTCAGAGTCTTCACACGCAGGTTACTGGTCTTCTCTGCCAGCACGAAGCTGATGGCATCCATAAGGTTGGACTTTCCTACAAGAAAACGTGATCAGACTTTCACCACCTGACACAGATCTAACACGAAAAAGCATTATGAACTAAGCCGAGTGAACCATTCAATGGATGAGATGTAATGCAAAACAGCGGCTCTGCAGTAAAGTTTATCATCATTTTTTCAATGTGCAATTGTTTACACAGTTTATATTTTTTCAGACGTCAATCGATGGCTGTTGGCCACAGGATATTGTGATGTTTCAGTGGATTGAATAAGAAGTGTTTTTTGCAAAATTTTAATTTTATTCCCAGTGTAAATGAATGGACTCTATGGCCATGAGGAAGATAAAACATAACTTTCACTTCTAGTACATTATTTTAAAAAACATAATGCAAGATAACAGTCAAAAAACAAGAACACATATAACACTGGATAAGACACTGAAAGCACATTCAGAAATATTGCGGATAGACAGATAATAGAAGTTGTGGCAGCTCATGTAAAGACAGGGGGGTATCGCTGCACTGTGTTTACCGTTAGCCAATGCTAACAACCTGTGTGTATATAGCATTAGCCACGACCATAACATACCAGATCCATTGGGTCCGATGATTGCAGTAAACTTGTGAAACGGTCCAATGATCTGTCGTCCTTTATACGACTTGAAGTTTTCGATCTCTATCAGTTTTAAATAGCCCATGTTGGTTGTATATGTAGCGCTGTTCTAAAAAAAAAAAAAAAACCTGCACAGTGAATGTTAGCAAGTAAAATATTGCTAATGCTAACAGCCAATGTTCACCGACCGAGCTATCTTAAACGTGAAGCATGCGCGCAAACGAAGAAATCCGCGGTCAATCTGTAGCTGCCCTGTGTATACGTCACATTATGAAGTGCATATCTGGTTTAGTATTCTAAACAGCTTCATAATCCAAATCAAGTAGCCGCGATGTACTAGTGACAACAATGCGCCATTTTACAATCCAACAGGAAAACCCTCGAGCGCGCGAGACTCCAAATCTCGCGGTTTCTCGCGAGGCGAAATTGCGTCGGACAAGAATTCCGCCGTGTTGTGTTCAGGGTCCCCTGCTAACGTCGAAGGGAACTGGTTTACACGGTGATTAAACGTCGCGTTAACATCGGCGCGAACTAGAAAAGGCAATTTCTGAAGATGAGGGTGTATGAAGAGTTGGAAAAGTGGGAAATTAGTTGTTAATGTGTAATCACTAGAACAGTGGCGGAAAACGTTGAATATTTCGGAAAGTTAAAGTTATGAAAGAGTTGATACAAGCAGGAATGAACGTGTTGATGTTTTAGTGAAGTTTCGACGTTGAAAAATGTGGAAGGAGAAGACTGCCAAAAAAACAGGCATATGTTGTAAATGCAAGGTAATTACTTTAAAAATGAAAATATGTTTAGTTATAAATGTCTTGTTTTATTGCGAGAAGGATTCATTGCGGAACAGGAAAGCACATCACAAGACAGCGATAGAGAAAGAGTGGAACATTTAATAGGATGCAGAAAATATATATTCAATAGCATGTATGAGAAAGACAAACATCAAGTCATCACCTTTCAGAAACTCGACCTGCAGATGTTTGGTATTTTTGCCTAAAGAAAATGTCTGATATTATTATCAAAATATTTTTCGAAATTGATTAATTATTGTGAATCAAGTTAACTGTATTAAAGAAACCGGGGCCCTTCCAGGACTAAACTAGGGATAGGTGGGCTACACATAAATAGTGTTACCCTTTATATGAAGTATTACTAAACACACCACCGGTAGGTGTTTAGTATAAATACTTTAGTTAATGGGGAAAAATGACAAAGCACAAGGGGTGGTTTTCTGTGAATTCCTTTGGTTTGTTCGTTCATTTGTTGCTCATTCGTGTGTCTGCGTGTGTGTGTGTAATTAGAATTTAGTGCAGTTGTAAAATAAAAACAAAAATCAAATAAAACATTCCATTATGATGCAAATGTGATGCCCTCCCCTTTGGTGCAGTGATCAAAGGATCAAATCCACACATACTCCTGTCATCTGATCTCATCACATAACAAGTTGTGAATCCTCTCAGTCTCAGGATCCCATGTGAATCAGAGGAGACACTGAGCCACTTGACCACATTTGAAAATTCAAAATTCAAGACCACCACCCGGAAAGACGAGCACAATTTCTGAGTATGTGTGAGGCCGACAACATGATAAGAATTCTGTCTGTCCGTTTATTTGTTATCAAACATAGCATTATGTGTTGGTGTGTTACCATGGTTACCAAGGCCATTCAAACGCATCACAACCTGAAGCAGCTCCGCGCACCGTGGTTTTGGTTCCGGTCGCCAAATTGATGGAATGTATTCGTACACATCTTTACTGTCGAAGGTGAGAGTTCGAGCTGGAACAGCTGGAAGTCGGACAGGAGTTTTCGCCTCCGTGTTGTTCGTGTGACGGTGCCAGGTTCCAGTCCACCTGTGAGTTTAGGTGTTCATTCAATGCAGCTATTTCAACTTTAATTCATCTCTCAGCGGTGGCGAGCCAGTGCATTTAAATACTTCACCAAAGTACAATTTGAAGGTACTTTACTCGAGTACTTTACTCGAGTACTTTACTCCACTTGCAGCCACGGTTTTCATTATTCTCCTGTCCTGTTCCAAGCCACAGTTACTCCCTTTTAGAACATTTTATGAATCGAACTGGTTTGTATTACATGATTACAGTGTTCTCACTGCTGGGACGGCGTTTTTACTCGCTGCGAATTGGATTTTGAATGTGTAATTGTGTACTGAAATATTTAGTCGTCAGTATTCATCCATGTTTAACACACACCCCCATGTTGTAATCTTACAAAGGCGAGCTGTTTAACGCAGTGTCGCTCCCTGCTGCGTTGTTACTTAGGCACGAGGATATTTGTGAACATGCACAAAGTGGATGTGGCCGCGGACCAGTTCGCTGCGGAGGCTGCGGAAAGGCGAAGGGCAGCAGAGTCAGCACGCAAGGCCCGCATCTTCAACACCCGCCAACGTGTGATCGGTCTCGACCTCGAGGCTCTGAACCAACAGGTCCGGGAGAAAAAACACCAGCGACACGCGGAGAGACACCGGGACAAAGCTTTCGGTAAACTGGGGTTAGAATATCAGACGAGCTGAGTCACAGATGCCATTCCCCTTTCAGCGCCAAAGAGCACTGATCACAGTTGTTCTCGTCATCGATATATTGCAGATGCGCTGAGGGAGTATCATGACGATGTTCTCCTGCAGCAGGACACTGATGAAAGAGGGAAGCGAGCGGACTCGCACGCTGACCTGGTCAACTACTGGGCCACTCACCAGCGTGTGGAGGACTCTCTGGATGCTGATCTCAAGTGTGGCCTGAAGGGGGCAGTCAGGATCACCATTCCAGAGAATGAGCTGGGGCCTGCCAGTATGCAAATCTTTCAGGTAGGCTTTCTGTGACTGGCAGGCGGTGCATCGTGTGCATCGAGAAAAAATCCAGCAAAAGGGTTAGGTAAATCATCACACAACTCCTGGAGCACTGTGCCCTTGTGTTATGTACAGGGAGAGGGAATCGGAGAGGAGCAAATGAGGAGGGAACAAATGACAAAGACAGAAAGAGATCTGCAAGTGCAGATGGAAGACAACGCGAGAAGGCAGATGAGAAACAAGCACAGAGGTGAAAAGAGACAAGCACACACCCAGGGACGCTCACACATACACTGTAATCCCAGATGAGCTCAAACACTATACACTACAGCCTCTGCAAATCACACACATGCTTCATGCTTTCCTGCACAAACAATCACACACTCCTACGCACAGGCCTTATTGCCAGGTGGCATTGATGGATGCTCATCCCAGAGAGCCTTTATGTATGTGTGAGTGTTTTGTTGAAGAGCTTTGTACAGTGGCTGATGGCTAATGCACGTGTGATAAAAAAAAATAAAAAAAATCATTTTCCGACGCATGCGTGTTTGTGCCACAGAGATGCTTGTGAACAGAGAACTGGCGCATCAGGACCTAATGGGGGTTCAACAAGTGGCACAAGAGGAGGAGTGTAAGAAAGCTGCCCGCATCGCACTGGACAACTACAACCTAGCTCTGGTACAGTACATGCATGTGCACACACAGATGGACACACAGACACTCACACACCGACTGCTAATGCGAATCCTCACACTAACATCCAGTGGGGGTTTGAGCCGTGACATGGAATTCTCAAGTGGGATTTTGAAATTAAAATGTCTAATTGAAAATCTAAATTGATGCACACACTTGCTGCAGGAAGGATGCTATCATGTTAGTTGGCAAACAGCAACATGGATGGTTAAACTGCGTGGGCCTTGTCTGTTTGTAAAAGGCCCTCTTTAGCTCCCCACTCATTTGCCTGAATGCACTTGATTGAATCCTCCATTGGGAGGCGTCATTACAAGTCCTTCAGGTCATTGTGATTTTTGACAGTTGTGTGGTTTCTCTAATAAACACTTGCATGCATGATGCACATGCGAATACAACTGACTGATTGAATCTCTCAGGAGGACGTTCAAGCTGATTCTTGACTCTAAGCCAGAAGTAACCACGTATTAGAGGTTGGGTTTCGTAAAGCTGCGGGGTTTCCCAACCATCAAGGGAATGATCAAGCAGCTGTCCCTGGATCCCTGTTAATGCCCTACCATGCCCTGTTACTCACAGGCTACAGAGCAAGAAGAGAAACTGAAGGAGCAACATAGGAGAGACGAAAGGGAGAATCTTGCAGAGATGTGGCACACCATGACGTCCGACATGATGACAGAGTCCGCAGAAGCAGCAGAGAGAGAGGTGCGAGGAGGGACGCTGTCCCGGGTTCTGACCGACAGGTGGAAGGGAATGAGCCCAGAGCAGTTGAGCGCCATCCATAGGGAGAGAGAGGCGCAGCGCCTTGAGAGACAGGTACTGCGGTCGCCCTGATTCACAATGCACCTCCCATACACAAACAAGTAATTAATGGGCAAGTCACGTCTTACTCTTCTTCAAACTCCTCTTCAGTTCTACCATTCTGCAAAATTCCTCTCAAAACGTGGTTCCCCAAAATTTCATACCTGTAAAAGTTAAGTGATAGATGGGTGATAAATTGGGAGAAAAATCAACATAAAATGTCTGGGTAAGGTGTTGAGCCATAATGAACAGCATCCACACAAAAGTAATTTGCTTTTTTAGTCTTTAAATGACAACTGCCATCAAACACACTGACTCAAAATGCCCCGTTGGTTTTCAATTAGGCTGAGATGTGGTAACTGTGAAGGCCACACCATGATTTACATAGTGTTCAGCTTTATCAATTAACATTCATTGACCCCTTGTTTCCTGTATGGTTCTGAATTTATTATGTATCCCCACCAATCTATTTATTTTTTTTCCGGCTATAATTTGTCGACCACCTCTAAGTCTACTAGTACATTTTTCTTAACAGTTTGCATATATCTTAAGATTTTGACCTAAGGAGTATTATTCCTTCTCAGATTAAACATTTTTAGAGTCCGAAAATGATCAAATATTTTCATCTGCCAAGGAAAGGTTTGAAGAAAAACAAAACAAGGAAAAACTTAATTTTGATCAGAAGAAAATGTGTTTTATTTTATTAATTTTTAATCCCTTGACCTAACATTTTGGTCAGATCTTAAACCTCACATAAGGAAACACTCCTTCATGGGTAAAATGAAAAATGATCCCACATAGTAGTTCCACTCAGGTTTAGCATTTAGACTTTTATTTCTTGCAAACTTCAGAGACAGCGTGATGCTGAGAAAATTCAGGAGGCAGCGTGGGACCTTCAGCTCCTGAAGCTGTCCAGAGAAACAGAGGAGGAGGAGTTAAGAGCAGCCGAGCTGAGAAGACAGAGGAGGATTCAGATGGACCAGGACAACATGCAGCTGGCCAATGAGCAGCAGGCACAGTGAGCACTGCACACACCTACTCTACATACACTCATTATTCAAGAAGAAGTCAGCAAATCATTTTTGGGTGAAGGTCATAATGTAGAATTCGGACTTAAATAGCCATTTTTTTGGAGACAGTAACTTACCGTGTGTTTATTTGTGTCTGTGTCTACCCCAGTCAGGAGTACCTGAACAAGAAGCTATACACCAACAAACCCTCGAAGGACTACTTTTATCAATTCAACACCAGCTCCCGCTGACCACATCACACCTTGTCCAGGCCTGTCCTCCTTTGACAATGTGCTAATAAAATCTATCGACTGCTAAGCTCACACTCAATGTGGAATTGAACCCTTCTCAATCAATACTTACTGCATAATTTTGAGTGACACATATTTATTGATTTCATTTGCTCATATTGGTGACAAAATAGGGAATCTTTGTTTTTCGGTACAGATCGTTCAATGTACTTTATTTTCAGTCATTTATCCAGTTACAGTGGTAGATTCATAATGCAGTTACAATTATAGTGGCCCCACATGTGGTACAATTCCACCCAACTTCTAACGTTGACCCATGATACATATAGATCCCATCAGTCCCATTATGCTAATTTTGCACCCCACACACCACAAAGAGGCACATTTAAACCCCAACATGGACACACGCCTTACTCATCCTTCCTCCCTAATCACCCAAACCCTCCTACTCAGGTTTTGTTGCCTGTCTGTCCGTTTTACTGTGTTATCAACAATCTTCTTTAAATGAACCAGTTCACTTTTTCAAAGGTTTTTATCTATTAATTATAAAAAGGGGGAAACATAACAATGCTGGAAACCAAATGTCAGTGTCCCCGGATTTCCCCATGACACATGAAAAAAGCAAAGTGAGTGGCAGTCGAGTGAGTATCTGTGTGTGTACACTCATTTCCCATTCAAAGCTAACATTTGCCCCCAACACTGACAAACACAGATGTTTAGCAGCAGATAGTCGAGTTAGAATATTGGCATATTTTTGTGTCATTCGTCGCTGTATGAAAATAGATTTTTTTAAACCTTTATTTGTCCTGAGTGTGTCTGTATAACCGACAGCAGGGAGCTCACACACACACACTTCTGTGCCACCGGCCATTTTAGACATCCCATATTCTTTACCTCAGGGAGTGTCAAGGTGATATTTGGCCAATGTCAAGCTCTTATTTGAGTAGGGAGAACTGAGATTGCAACGTTGCATATAGGTGCTCCCTGTGGTGTGCACAAACTGGCTCGCTGCATCCCTGCCTCATAACTGCATCAGACAAAAACTCCACAGATATTCACTGCACTGCAATGCATTGCTGAATGGTTAAGGGCAGGAACAGAATCTTAGCTTTCATTGTAATGCAACTACTACTATCACTAATGACACTAATGTACATTTTTTTGATTTCCAAATGTTGAAATATTCAAAAACATCTACAGAACAATATGGACCCACCCCTTTTCTTTCCTCAGCTATGAGCTATTTCTGCTAAAACAGACAAATCTCACTGCAGACATTTGTCAAAAACAGCAAAGGTTGAATTCATAGCAATAGTACAAAGAAGAAATGTTACAGCTTGCAACAATTTGAAATTAAGTGATTTTAAACCTGCACATTTTTCACATTTTATTAAATCAAACATGGTTGGGTTCATAAGAACAATCTTTTAGGGTTGTATTTACATTCAGTGGGGGAAAGAATTTCCCTCCAGGTCTTCTCGTAGCCACTCCTCTCGCAGTACCTTGTATCTCAGATTTATTTATTTTTCCGAATCAGTAGCATGTAGATACAATGTCTACCCAGTCTGAAAAGAATACATTCCCTGTGTTTGATGTAACTACCAACTGTTTACCTCTATTGTACATCATTACGCCCGTCTGCAATATCAACTTGCATTGATAAGGGTCAAAATAAAATAAAATTGAGAGTGTTTGTCCACTCTCCAATCTGTAATATACATAAATACTGCTCCTCAAACAATTTGCGTAATATGAGATGAACAGGTATGAAAAGATTGTTAATTAGAGACAACAATGTTTTTAATACAGTGTAGAAAGAGACAGACAGATACAGAAAGCTACACATAGGTCTTGACACAAAAAATTACAATATCATTTCCAATAATGACATTTAACTTCTGGTGGGAAGGCGAGAGAGTAATGACATCAATCTGGTGCTCTATGCAGACCCAGCAGGCACAGGGACATATAAGGAGCATGTACATATCTATAATACTGTATTATGGCTAAGTAGATAAATGTAGATGCAGCTATATACACCAGATGCTACTCAGCATCTTCACAGCAAGTTCCCCTTAATGAATCAACTGCTATTTATAGAAAGAAACTTGGCTTCGGTTTGTTTCAATGAAAACATCTTGATTTATGAATTATGTCAATAAGGAGAAGTCATGAGTCTTATATAAATAATGTACAACACAATAAGAAAACATGATGATAAAAACAAAAACCACAGATCATGACAAAATTGTTTTTTGTTTTTGTTTTCAAACTCAAAAAAACTAAAATGTCACTGATGAGTAAAATCAAAGGCATCAGATGGTGTTGGACATAAAAAATAAGTCAAGACATGATAAATAATCTAGGTTTCAAGACTTGTCACAGCAGCACGTGCTGTCTTTTTTCCTCACACATCCTCCTCTTTAAATGTACAACTGCATCTCTATCGGACCACACCGACGGTCCTTCGGATATTTCTAGCTGTACTGCATTCTGTTTTTATCTTTTTAAAGAGATGGTTGCGGAGAGAAAGAAAGAGAAGAAAGGGAAAGAAATGAATGTTAGTAATTTGGATTGGTTGTAAACTACACAAATAAAAGGGGGGGGGGAGGTCTAAGGACATCTTCAGGTCAGTCAGACTTGTCCACTAATTTGGACACTCCTTTGGTCAAAATAGTCCAGTCGATCAGATGACTACCAGGGGCATCTGAATAGTCAATATATTGATTGTGTATTAGTCGTCAAAGTACAGATCAGCAAGTCAGTAAGGAACAAGAGCGTATGGGCACATATGTGTTGACATGTTTTGGTCTGGTGGTCCAAGTGGATGTGTGGGGGTTAATCGAGGATGGTTACTGAGTTGGGCGTGCCATTGGTGGCTGAGGAGACGGTGGTGGGGTTGAGCGGGGAGTTGTCTGGCAGGCCATGAAGCGCCTCCGGACCTTCGCTGGGCCGACTGAGCTGGCTGGCCAGAGACTCATCCAGGTGGAGCTCCGTGGTTATGGCGCTGCCGCCGTTGAAGTCAAGGTTATCCTCACTGCACAGCCTGCTCTCCTCGCACAGGGACGGCTGGCTGGCCGTACGCTTCTCCTCCAGGTCGCTGAAATATGTGAGAGCACACAAGGGGTCAAAAGCATGGAGTAATATCATAAGACAGTTGTTTTTTCCCCCGAAAACAAACAGCCAACATGCAGGCCAAAAATAGATTATATGTATAATTTGCTGGGTTTTCTTGCTCTTACACTAGCAAATTGAAAAATATTGCGTTTCGGATATTTTGATTAGCATTTTGATAATTAAAAATAAGTTGCAGCCCCACACAATACATTACAGATTATACCGAACGTTACAGGGAAACCAGAACTGAAGTAAGGCATTAGCAGAGTTTGGCAAAATCACATCACAGCATACCTTTCTAGAGATCTGTATAGCACAGGCAAGCGTTGGGGAGAAAAGGGACAATGAAAGGAAATTAAAGGGTTAGGAAAACCGAACAGTGCTGCGGGAATCAGGGCTGTCAGCCGTTAGAATTTAAAGCATCTATAGAAGCATGATGTAATATTCCAAAGAAATGACGTGCACTCAGATGACAAACCTGTACTCTCCAAAAGTCTCATCCTTCATAGGCCGTGCCTCCGAATCCATTGGGCCCTCTTCTTTATCTTTCACTGACGAGGGGAGAGATTATTGGATTTTATTATCAGGTGATCTCAACCATGTTTCTCTCTAAGCCACTGTCTCACACAGTGATAATGACATTCAGTCGGACAGCAAGATAAGACCAAATGTATGTAAGTGGAAAAAAAATATCCTCACAATCTGAAGACGATCGGTATATTGATGAGGTTTATAGTTGAGGTTTATGCAGTTTTCAATAGCAATTAGTCGCTCAGAAGTATGATGTCATTGGGTATGAACAGATTTATTGTTCAGTCATTTCTTGGAAGCCACTTGTTTTCCCCCCATGTGGAAAGAAATGAAAGACTTTTTTTTTTCTCATTTATTTTTTGTCCAGTGGCCTGCAGGTTTCAGCTACTCTTGTGGTTTGTGATAATAATGTCGCAATTCTTTTCAGGGCAGAACCTCTTTCTTACTCACAAAGTAAGAAGGTATAAGCACAGAGGTCTGTTTCACTATAAGTTTAATGTGAAGGCTGCAAAAGGAGAAGGTTGACCAAGAGAAATCTGTCATTTATTAAGAGTTCTGTGAGAAAAACAAAGTGAAGTAAATGCACCGTGTTTTTGATGCATGATGCAATCATATTTTACTGCCTTGTTTCCAGTCACAATAATCTTGTTTACTGTGGTGCATTCCTGTAACTGCTTATTGTCTTTTCCACCGACGTGTCCTTTTCAATATCAAACAGATTTATGGCTCCAGACTGTTACAGACATAGTGTGTCACAGCAGTTGTCTGACATTGCATTGATCTTACACAGGGGCTTTGAAGGACAGGCAGACATTGTAAATTCTTCAAAACTTAAATGAATTATATTCATCAAGAGTTCAACATCTCTATTGATGAATGCTTTAAAGTCATTGTGGTGGGTTACACTTGCCTGAGTACTTTCCCCCTTTACTTCTCTTGATGAAGCAGAGGATGAGCAGTATCAGCAGCAGCAGCACGATGGCGCTCACAACGCCGATAAACCAGCCTTGCGTTGCGAAGCTTGGCTGCACCTCCGTCACTCCTTTAAAGGGAAAAGGAGAGCGAGGTGGAAAGCGGAGAGAGTGAGGGAGTTTTTTGTAAAAGGGAGACAGGATAAAAGTACAAGAGGAGTAAAAGGACGAGGAAGGACGAACATGGTAAATGAGGGAGCAGAATCTAGAGCAAAAGAGACAGAGCATTTTGCTTTCTGACGGTGGTATTTCACTGAAACAAACTCAAGTAATGGATCATTTCATATGGCTAACCAAGCTCTCGTTTCACAGAAGTCTTTGAAAGCACTTCACAGGCCAATACATGGAACTGCAAGACACTCTGTAGGATCAGCCTTTATATTTAGATGTGTGGAAGCCCAGAGGAGGGAGCAGCGAAGATGAAAGAACAGAGGATGAATGAAGGCAGAACGCTCATTTCACCTGTTCCTTCTGTCTCAACGTCAACGTTCCAGAAGGTGATGTTGCTGTAGGTGAAGCGTAGATGATACAGAGAGCCAGGTGTCAGGCCCTGGAGCTGGTAGAAAGACTGAGAGGAATTCACCATTTCTGTCTTCTTCCATTTACTGCCATCTGTAGAGGCACAACATGAACCGTAGTTTCTTTTTTGTTGTTCAGGGTTGTGAAACTATTCCTGTAAGGAACTAATTGGATTACAATGAGTGTTTCATTCTGCACATAGAGAAGATACCATACCGTTCTTGTTGAGGTAGTGGATCTGGAAATTAACATTCCTGTGTCTCTTTTTGGCTACCCAGCTTAAGTTAACTGAGTTTTCCCCCACAGACAGGCTGATGTTGGAAGGAGGTGCTGAAATGCATTCACACAATTGAATTTAATTCATGATCCTGTCCTGTATGTGTCACGTTGTGCCTGTAAAGCACGTGGTTTTGTACCTCCATCCAGCGTGGTGGCGCCCTCCTTCTTAATGGGCTCTCCATCCCCAGTAGCAGTGCGCCCCCTCAGGTAGAAGCGGTAGTGGCTCTGGCGATCCAGGCTCTTCAGGGTGAGGTGGGTGACCGTGGGATCGTCTATTGTCTCCACTTGCATGGGGCTGTCGTCACTCTCCACAACTGACCACAGGAGAGAGAGAAAACATTCGATCACTAGTTGATCTTCAGCACATCGCTATGGGCGACACCTTGTCCTGGGTGACGCGCGACAGACTGATGAGCATCATTAGGAGGCTATGCTTTTGACGTTTTTCTGATGTTATTGATTAAGCTGTAAATTTATTCAATGGCATTATCCACAAAGGATTAAATGTGAAATAATGCTTACCCCGTTGGTATTGCAGTAGATATCCAAGGAGGACTCCGTTGGGCTGGTCTGGAAGTGTCCAGTGGAGGGTCATTTCTGTCTCTGAAGGACTGTCCAAAATCAGGGACGTGGGAGGACCAGGAACTAGCAGCAACACAAACAGGCCTGATTAAAATGCACTTGAGGCATTATTATACTATTTTGATCTACTGTCACTATCTTCCCTTCCCTCCAACCAGTCATGCTCTCTATATCTGTGTCATTTCCTCGGTTGTAATCTCAGATCCCTTTCATTCTTGCTCCATCTTTTTTCTCCACCTGTCAGTTAATTAAACCTCTTCACCCACTTTATCGATCCCCTCCCCCAGCTACGTCGCCCTTCCCCCCCTCTGCCCCGCATTTTTCCTCTCTTTTTCATCCTCACCTCCCTCATTAGTCTTGAAGGACAGCATCTCCGAGGCAGGTCCCTCTCCCTTGCTGTTGAATACCGTGACTGCCAGGGTGTAGTGGGAGTACGGTCTGAGATCACTGATCACCTTCTTCTCCTCGTTGGCCCCAGTCTCCACCACCATGGTGCTTTCTGACTCCTTGGCCCTCCGGCCTCTGTGGTGGCCCCTAGAGCCAGTCCTGGTCAAGTAGATCTGGAACGAGTAGAATCAGTCCAAGAAATGGTGAGGAAGAGGAAATCACTGGTTAGTTTAAAAATGTTTAAACATTTCAGACACTTATTATACTTAATTCAATTTATATTATGTTGAGGGATGTCGTCACATGAGGAGAGACATTTTCTTGTGGCAACATTAAAATATGGCTTGGATTTTGAATGGAACAGGCACAAAAGACCCAAGAGAAGGGACGTTTAAAGTGATATATTTTGAGGTGAGATCATCTAAAATAAAAAAAAAAATAGGCTCCATTCTTCACAACCTTGAGACTAAAGAGAACTCTGAAGCCTCTGCCAAGCTGAGATGTCACTCCCCCCGCTGTAAACCCAAAATATGTATTATTAATGAGGCTGAATATGTTTAAGCCAAAAAACAGAGGAGATACGGGATCAGTACCTTGTATCCCAGCAGGTGTCCTCTGACCGTCTTTTTGTCTACTGCTGCCCAGGTCACTTTGATGGTAGTGCTGTTCATTAGCACAACGCCCACATCCATTGGAGCCTCCAATGGGACTAAGAAAACACAGCAAGTGAGAAAGAAAATTACAAAGAAATATTCCCTGTAATAGAAAAGCCTATTACTGAAAAAACCTTCAGTGATTTCAAACGATTTGCAGTGTTCTTTGTTTATCTTTAAATATTTTACCGTCTTCTCCTGGGTAACCAATGACTGGGTCTGGTTCAGGTCCATCTCCTTTCTCATTGACAGCCTGAACTTTTATCTCAAAGGCAGAGAAGTTTCCAACATCATTGACAATGAATGGCGGTGCCGTTGTGTAGTTGATGTGCCAGGTGGGCCCGCTGCCCAGCACGCGCCTCCACAGCACCCTGTACCTGAATTCAGGTCCATGGAAGTCGCGTTCGTCCATTTCCTGTAATGACGGCAGCAACAGTCAATAAGTCACAAAACCTTTTTATTTAAATTGTTTGGCATTGCTTCAGAATATAATACGTTCAGGTAAACGGCGTACCTCCCAGGTGATGACCAGATTGTCCGGGTCTGTGGACTCACTTCTTACATCTTCAGGGTTGTTTTCTGGAGCTGTGATTGGGGAACAAAAGTACAGAATTGTAATTTGGAGGGTTTACTTAAACAGAGTGTGGTTAAAAACAAAAAAAGAATCACTGGCTTACCTTCAGGAGATGTCTTGTGTATTTCAGATGGCTTGCTGGGGTCGCTCTTACCCAAATCATTGACAGCAATGACCCGGAAACGGTAGGACATGTTGGGCCACAAAGGGAGGCTTGCACGCTCTGTGTTTCCACTTACTCTCTTCATCTCTTCCCAATTCCTCTCCTTCGATCCTTGGTCCTCAAACTCAACCACATACTCTGTACAGAGTCAAAGATCAAAAGGAAATGATATGCTACAGATTATAGAAATTATATATCTTCTTACAAAGCAAAAATGTAATCAGGAGAAAGAGTATGAATGGGACAAGTGGGTGAAAATATGTATTTTTAGACTGAGTTTGTGTGGGTGTGTCTGTACTAAACCTAGCACAGGGCTGTTATGGTCGTCTCCGGGAGTCCAGCTAAGGGTGACTGCACGACGCTTGGGATCAGTGATCTGAAGAAGAACAGGTGGGTCTGGACGATCTGAGGAGGACAACAATGATATCATTACCACATCTACTACCGGTGCGTTGCTTTTCTACAACCAATAGTGTACAGTACAGTATATGATCAGTGATCTTACCACACAAAGTGAGGGTGCCACTGGCTTCAGCCATGTCAAGCTTAGTGATGACCTGACAGGTGTACACACCCTCATCATCTGGTCCCACATTAGCAATTATTAGGTCCGGTCCTTCCAATGTGTATCTGTGAAAATATCTTTGTTATCCTCATGTTCCTTCTCCTTTTAATTCAGATCACCTTGCTCCAGTTGTTTTTATCATCTTCGCCATCTATATTATTATCTCATCCATCTCGATTTTTGTCACATGCATTTATTTGTGTGTAACTGGGAGAATACAGACAAAAATTGACACATGGTAAGAAGAAATGTAATATATATAAGGTGTTCCTGGAATTCAGTGAACAACAGCTATACTAAACAGATAGATGAAGCAAAAAGTCTTACTTTTCGTCACTTTGGGACTCAAACAGCTTCTGATTGCTTTTTCGCCACTGAATTAACGGAGAGCCGAGTTTGGGGTCAAATAGGGCCAGGCAAGTGAAGATTGCTGTGTTTCCAGCCTGCACCTTCAGAGCCTGCGGTGGTGTCAGGATCACTGTCCTGTCTACAGGAGGCAAGTAAGAGGCATTTGATAGTGAGACAAACTGCATGGGGAAATTGGCATCAGTTGTTTTGTGTGTGTGTGTGTGTGTGTGTGTGTGTGTGTGTGTGTGTGTGTGTGTGTGTGTGTGTGTGTGTGTGTGTGTGTGTGTGTGTCACTCACTGAGCACTTCCAGCTCTGCATTGACTGACAAATTGGTGTTCTGTACAGAACAGGTGTAGAAGCCCTCATCGTCGTGTGTGACGTTAGAGATCTCGAGCCCCCCATTCGTGAGTAGGTTCACTCTGGGATCCGCCAGAAGGGAGTCGCTGCCTCTCTCCCTGGTAAACACACACGCACAGTAAAGATATTAACCTTTCCAGCTACAGTAGTGGCTGTTTAATTCACCACTTTAATTGCCACTGTTACAGAAAAGAACAAAGCCTCATTGGAAACCAGCCACTGACAAAATTCCCAGTCACAGCTCAGATGTAACAGCATTTGGCTGTCAATTTATGCATATGAAGATCCACCTACGCAATATCACCTCTGTGAATTATTTTGCTGTAAACATCTGTCAAACAACAAACTATATATATACAATACGAAGCAATAAGCCATGCACCTCACCATATGACTTTAGGTTGAGGAGAACCAAAGGTCTCACACTCCAGCAAAGCCTTTTGGCTCTCTGTTAATGTGTACTTATTCCCGTCTTCAGTAAGTATCTGTGGAGGCAGCTCTGAAACAACGCACAAAGAGAAATGAGTCACACGCTGAGATGCACACAAACAACTGTTTAATTAGTTACACTGAGAAAAAATCAACACTCACCAATGACATAAACGTTGGTGTTTGTAAGGATGGTTCCATGCTTGTTGGAGGCCTGACACTGGTATATGGCAGTGTCACCGAAGTTGACATCATTTAGGATTAGAGATCCGCTGGTTGTCAGAATACGTCTTGAGTCCTTATCGGTTGCTGTTAAAAAGTACTCACTATCAGTACAAGTGCAGTACCCAATATTGTGTGTTGAGGTATGTGTGTGCAGGTTGGGTGCGTGTACTGACCTGATACCGGGATCCCATTGATAGTCCAGCTGATGATAGGAGAGGGGATGCCGTCCGCCTGGCAGTCTAGCCTGACAGTCTCACCTGGGGCATATAACTGACTGACTGGCTCTTTAGTCCAGTAGGGACCAGCTATAAGGAGCAAAATATATTAATAACGTACAGTACAAACAAAGCATTACAGTCTGTACATAAACATTATGAAACAGGTTATAAACCTAGAACTTGACTAAACATAATAATTATTATAAAATAATAAAAATCATGATTTAGTGCTGTGATTAACTTTGAATCACGATGATTGTGCAATATAGCGTAGCACATATGCCGCACATCATAACACTTACACAAAATATACCTGATGTGTTAATGAGGGTGCATAGGTTTTTTCATTTATTAAAATGAAATTCTGTCCCTGGAGTCTACCTATTAAAACATTAAAAGAAAATTCCAACAACAGCCAGCTTTGAAATAATTAATGGTATATTAATAAATATATACTGTAGGTGTATATGACGTACCTTCCACAATCACAGTGTAAGTGTGTGTGATCGCTCCTTGGGAGTTGTTTGCTCTACACTGGTACTCTCCCGCATCACTCTCTGAGATACTACTGAAGCGCAGGCGGCGGTCAAACATGTCTTTCATAGTTCGGTTGTTGGACATCTCACCATCCTTCCACAGCCACGTCACATCAGGAGTAGGACTGAGGAGGAATAATACATGTAATAATCAACTTTATTTGTATAGCAATTTTCAACAAAATTACAAAGTGCTTAACAGAAATTAAAGAGCATTAAGAAACAGCCTTTTCCACAGTTTGGAGGCTCTAACAGCAATGTCCTGGTCACACTTAGTCACTAGCCATGTTTGGGGAATAACCAACAATCCAATTAAGAATTGATGATAAAGTATGGTATGCATTGCAGCGTTGATTGACAGCTGGTCCATCCAGGCAGAACATGGTTACAGGTTGGGCTGTTAGTTTGAATTATATATGACTGCTTGTCATCTATGTAGGAGTGGTAGGAGACCATTGCTCTGCATGATCTGGCGAAGATAAAACATGTTTATTGAAAATAGCAGTGGGCCAAGGATAGAGGCTTGAGGAACACCACAATTAAAATGGGCAACAGAAAAGTTATTTCAGCGAGGTTTGAATGGAGTAGATTTAAAACTAGGTCCCTTAGGACTTACAAAGGTTTGTAGACTGTGCAGGACAGTAGAGTGATCGATCGTGTTAAAGGCAGCGCTTAAATCTAAAAGCACCAGGGCTCTGCAGTTACCTCTATCAAATGTTAAAAGCAAATAATTTAAAACTTTCATGAGTGCTCTCTCTGTGCTATGGTAATCTCTTAAACCTTTTGGAAATATAATTACTATTTGTAATGAATATTAGTTGAAATAAATTCCTCAAGCATCTCAGGTAAGATCATTTAGAAGTTGGTCTTTAATCATCCAGTTTTAGGGCATCAATTCTAGTTGTTATTTTTCAGCAAGGGCTGATTGATTGCATGTAAAAACAAGTTGGAGGTAAGAGAACTGTATAAAATGACTAAAAGATGGATATATCTCTGAATAATTTTGTCTGGATGATATCAATAACACAAGTAGAGGATTTCATTTGAGAAATAATTTCCTCTAGCTATGGTTTGAAACTTGGAAAGTGAAGCAAGATAATTGTTGCAGTTGGGAAGATTTTGGGGATCAGGGGATAGTTGGGGCTGAATTACAATCATAATTTTCCCAATGAAATGAGCAGTGAAATTCTCCGTCCAGTCATTTTCAGGTGCAAGACTTTTATCAGATGGGACATTAAGAACATAATTGATTACAATAGACTTGGTTCTTTTGAGATATTATGTCTGATAAATAATGAACTGGGCAAGAAGAGGTTGAAAAATAATGGGAAGATTGAGGAGGTGAGGATGCAACAGAGGAAGGAAGATGTTTAAAAGAGAGAGGAAAAAACAGCTATGTGTGTGTGTGATAGTGGTTGAAAGTGACAGGAAGTGGACATAAAGAAGAAGGCAGGTAAAGAAAGAGAGAGGGGCATGCAGGGAGCTGGAAAGAAAAATGAGATGGCAGCAGGAAGCAGAGTTGGCAAGAGACAGCACAAGATAGATAACAGAACGAAGAGAGGGTGCGGAGGTAGAAGGAGGGGAGAGAGCTGAATAAGAGGCAGGTAAGATTGATCAGAAGACGTGAGTTTTCTGATTGATGGAAACAGAACACGTACATATATGCACACAGAAACTCACAGGCCTTGGACGATGCACTCAAGCTCAACGGTCTGGCCCCTGAGGGCGTGGTAAGTGCTGTGGCTTCCAGCAGGTCTCATCATCTGGGGTCGCTTGTTCCGCACTACTGAGTTGGCTGGAGAAAGAGAGGTGGAAACACAAAGACAGAGAAAAAGATTCATACATATGTATGGGTAATTTTCAGATTGCCGCCCTGCTGACACAGCAGCCACTTTGGAGATTCTCATAGCCTCTCTGTGTGTGTACATGTGTGTGTATACGTGGAGTCACGCTGCGAACTTTTGGCCAGAATTCACCTCTCTAACAACACATAATCAGGCAGATTTACTACATACACACAGAGGTCTCATGTTAACGCGTGCTCATCTTTCTGACCTCGGGTTGGGCCACAGATGCTGGCAGCCACATCTCAGTGTGAGCTGTATCTCATTACCACTGAGCTGAGGTGGTGATGGGCCCCCTGTTGGCTTTGAGACTATCTACTGGATACAATCACTGCTTTGGTCAGCACAACATGCCACCACATCGAGGTGACTCTGGTTGAGCTATTTTTAACAAATAGTAATTCAGAAAAATCTGATAGCTTCAGAACTATACAGTATTGTAGTATACAGCTACACAGGAGCATGGCTCTATAGGGAAGCCAGTGTTGGTCTGTCAGGTGGTTGGTCAATCCACACTATATGTCAACAGTTGCTCAATTGATTGTCGTGAAATTTTGTACAGACATCTCTGTTTCTCGGAAATAAATCCTGTTGACAGTGGTGATCCTCTGACTTTGCCATTGTTGCCAACATGAGATTGACATTTATGGTTTTGACAGGGTGGTAAAAATGTCCTTTAAAAACACTGTTAAAAGATTCTGCAAATGACTTTGCTGCTGAATATTTATAATCTAATTTGTCAATGCTATGGGCACAGCAGATGCAAATCCATTCACCTTTATTTATACTGAGGTGGCGGCAGAAATGTTTAAGGCAAACCCAAACAATCTGCTGTTTAAAATAATCTACTTGATTTTATTTCATTCGAAGAATCGACCCTTTGACATTATATCATTTATAAGTTGTTGTTTTTTTAAAGAAAGAAAGAAAATGGTGCTCTCATTTTACATATAGTCCAATATTTTCCCATGAGTCTGACATCTAATTTCATTTTTGGAAAAAGTTCAAACACCTATAATGTTTAGCTTATTGCATAGCATTAACATTGAGGGCCAGTTTCAATACTGTTTCCTTTCCACTTTTTAACCCAAAGCTGCATTACAGGACCGCAGCTCATTTCAGGTCATACAGTTCAGTCAAGTCAGTTGGAGCTTAGTTGATCCAGAGCAAAACTCACAAGCGGTGACGGTCAGAGTGATGGGCTCCTTTGGTAGAATGGTGCGGGTCGCCAGATACTGAACATTGCAGGTGTAGTCGTCCCTGCTGTCCTCAGTTGTCAAATGGGCAAAGTACAGGTTTCCATCCTTCCCAACCATCACTCGCTGACTAAGCTGGATATGGTGCAGCCCTGATGAGGGTGGGGAAGAGGGAAGTGGTAAAGAGAAAGATGACTGATGGACACAACCCCAAAAATGGATTCTGAGGAGTTCAGCAATGGAATAAAATAGTGAGAAGAACATAGAGATATACTCTAATAGGATAAGAGAAATATGAAAGAATTGTAAAAAGAGATGTTAGTGAATGGGTGTGAGATTAAGTCCTGCTCATCCTACAAAATGTTCTGTGGATATGTTTTTGAATACAGGGATAAAAAAAAAATGAGCACGTTGTTTCAGAAATAGATGATGAACTGTACCTCTCTTATCATGATGTGATAAAAGTGGACAACAATAGGATGGACAGACAGTCCTAGTGGCAGAATTTATTGAGGAGACAGGAAGGATGTAATGGAAGCAGAGATGGAAAGGCAATGTACTCACTCCAGTCCATCCAGTGAATGATAGGCTCCATAGAGCTCTGTGGGGGATTACACTTCAGAACAATACTGCTTCCCTGTTCAGACTTCACATGAACCTTTTTTTCTTTCTGCAGGGTTGGAGGAACTAAAGAGAGACAAGCATGGGAAAAAATTGCAGACCCGTTATACTGCGTAGATACACAGAGATGATGTACACAAAATCTTGTGCACGTATTTGTTGTCCAATATAGAGACGTCTTAAAGTAATCCACATTACAGGTCAACTTAAATACACAATTATATGGACAAAATGAACTTTAGGGATTTGAGGAAAAGCTTCTTCAGAGGAGGCGCCAGGTTGTCTTGTGTCCTGCAGCAGCAGACTGACGTGGATCGTGAGTCATGTGTCTCCCCCACCCTCCCTACCTCTGCCCATTGTTGATAACCCCAGAGGAGCTACTGTAGAGTGCTTCACATGACATCAACCACAGAGTGTTTCTGGGGAAACCGTTGTCAGGGAAACTGTGAAGGAAGGAGGTCGCCAAGGAGAGATCCAGTCACACAGGTGGATGGATACCCAGAGGTGCTCTTCACTTGTGCTCGGGAGACCATGTGTGCTTGTGTGTGTGTGCTTATGCATACCTGAGTGTATGCTGATTATTGTGTTATTGCATGTAATGATGTTCTGGGTGGCGGTACTCGGAGGTATCAGTGTGAGCCTCCATATGCTAACGAATGAGCACACTTTAAAGCAGGGCAAGGGACAGGTTTATACACCGGCTCCGTTCACAGCTTTGTAAAACGCTATATTATTGCTGATAAACCGACAACAAGCAGCTCACCTTTAATCTGTTTCTTTTACAGGAGAACTAACACTGTAACTGGCATCTATAAAAGACATGTAACACCTCTAATGTGATGCTGTTTTTTGAACACATATCAGAAGATGCTTGATATTTTTTTGAAAGCGTGTGATAGCTTTCTTAAGGTAAGGAAAGCCAAATCAATGCAAATCAGCAAATACTCACTGTGCATGACTGCATTTACATATTTGAATTATGTAAACTTCAACATTTAATGACTCAATGTTTCAGCAACTGGTCAGTGGTGTCTTTAGGATTAATCAGTGATCAGCATGCAGTTACCATCAGTAATGAGTAAGGCCTCATTAGACACGGCAGTCCCCAGCTCATTGGATGCGTAGCAGACATATTTGCCCTGGTACTGCTTCAGGCTGTCCATAGTATTACTGAGCGTGTAGAACGGGAACGAGGCAGTGACCTCAGAAACCTTCAGCTCCGGGTCGCTGCCTTGGTTGAACTCAAGTCCGTCCTTTGTCCATCGGACACTTAAAAAGAAAAGAAAAAAATCAGTCAAATAGACAACAGAACGTTCATTCGAATATCAAAGTCAACAAAGTAATAATTTCCTAGCATTTAAAAGCAGTCTCTAACACACACAACAATGCCCTTACATGTCACACTGAATTTGTTGAAACAAAAGAATGGCTGCTAAATTTACACAAGATGCCCCAGTGGGACTCATAAGCTTGTGATGTGTAATTGTGATATTCATCTCTTCCTTGGCAAATGGACCAGTTTTCCACTTCAGAGCGAAGAAAGTCTGACTCTCATGTAACGCTAATATGTAAATGTCAACCGAACAAGGAGAGGGAAGGTCACTGTTCTCCAAGATAACTAACTGCTTGGCTCATCCTTGACAAACACAGCGTCTTCAGACAGAGACCCACTGTGTTTTTTTACACGTGGTGGATGTGTTGGTGCTGACTAACATGGGTGGAGGGTTTCCGGAGGCTTTGCATCTCATGACGAGGTCCTCCACGCTGAAGACGGTGACAGACTCCGGCTGCATCGTGATCACTGGAGGCCTCTTCACTGCAAGGACCAAAACGGGGAGGGTTTTCATCAAGCAGATGTGCACACACCCTAACACCTATATAGATATATAGCAAGACATACACACACGGACTCAACACTGAATACAATTCTGCATCCATATCACCTGCTTTCATGCTGCATTGAACTGTAAAAACTCCAGCTATGACATACACACATGTACTGCATCACCCCATTGTACTACACACATCCCTAAATGACTGGTAAAAGCTTGGCAACAGTACAGAATAACAAGAGACACCACTCATTTTCATAGTTTAACAGCTGCCGATGAACATACTCAGTCAATATCACTTAAAAAGAGTCTCCCCAGAGAAGGAGATGAAATGTTGAGGAAAAGGGAGAGAGTGAGAGAGGAGGTCGGGAAAATGGGATAAGATGAGAGGAAATTGATACAGCATAATGTAAGAGGGAGAGCTCATGTAAAAGAGATATATGGCACAGGGCTCCTCGAGAGACAGGGAAATGAGTGGAAGAGCCTGTGTGGAAATGAAGTCGGATTAAAAAAAGAAAAGAAGTAAAGACCACCAGAGGATGTTTCTCTTTCTCTGTCATCAATGCCCATAATAGCCATAAAGCAATGACCCAATAACTGTCATAAAAACCAGGATGCTGGATTGCGGCATATTAAATCAGTATGTTTGATTCTTCCATATGCTTTATGGCCTATGTCGTGTTTGTATGCATTGTTTTCAAAACTTATAGACAGAAATTTTAATATTTTTCGCCACGTTCAAAGGAAGAGGAATAGAGGTCACAGCTTGATAGCTGTTGGTAGAGTCTTAAATTTGACTTTAAGGGAAAGAGGCAGAGCCAAAGACAGAGATGAATTTACATTATGTAGGTAAACGGGTAAAGGAGGGGAGGGGGGGCAGTGGTAGATGAGAAGAAGGCAGTGGAGAGGGTGAGCTGAGCAGACAGGGGAGAAGGATGGAAGCGCAAGAGAGAGCACATGCAGTGAAACGGAGCAAAGGGAGACGAAGATAGAGGAGGGAAAAACAAACAGGATTCGGAAAAAGACAGATAGCGAGAGTGAGGGAATTTAATGAAAGAATTCCCTCTGAAAGAGGGTATAAGCCCATTTCCTCAGCTGATCAAATTGAAGTTTGGGCTGCGGGCACTGCTGCATTATTGGCAGAGGAGGAGAGGAGCCGGTGCTTAGCACTTTAACTCCTCTTTATTTTCCCGTGGCTTTGATCTGACAGCCCTGCTGCCTCTTCACAGACAGCACTTCCTCACACTTCCTCTTCCCTGCTCCTGCAGGGATCTCACCTATAGGGAGCCAATGAGGCTAAACACACACCCGCAGACAGAAAAGGACACTCTAGAATCAGGCGCATTTTTTCGCCAAACAACACGCCTTCTCACATACAGTCACACAGGCACGACAAGACACTTCCTCTGAAACAGATGCACAAACACGGACGCACACACGACCACAGCAAATGCACACCACTGCCAGATTCCACAAAGTGCAAAATGGGTTTTACTGTTTGCTGAATGGGAAATAACCTCTCTGCCATAATGAAAGTGTTCACTATAAGCATTGCCAGCTCCTGCATTAAGACAGATAGACATCAATAAAGTGAAAAGCACTTACGATCACTTATGTGGTCTGTTAGTCAGTCACAGAGGTGGCCAGAGAAAAGGCAATGAGGGAAAAAAGTTTAGTTACAGTAAACAAGATAGACAGATAGACAGATAGATAGATATACATATAGATCATATTTATAATACCACTTAAATACACAGTACAATATTCATATTAATTGATCATGCCTCCACACCCTTTTTATCACGACTTGTGTTTAATTTTTCTAATTTCATAGTGCTTGCACAATGACAATGACGTTCTTGAATCTTGAAGATAGGTAGATAGATAGATAGATAGATAGATAGACAGATAGATAGATAGATAGATAGATAGATAGATAGATGTGTAATGTCTCCTGTAATTGAGCGTGGCTGTCAACCCCGTCTTCCTTCACCCAGATCTCCTGTATTGATCCTGATCCAGACCTCACTGACTCTCGTTGACATGGTAGAAGCTCGCTAATTGAAAGGCAGGGGACACATTGACCTTTTACATCTTTGACCTGCTCCTCCTTCCACCTCCTCATCATCCTGCCTTCATCCTCCTTGGCCCTCACACCTCCCATGTCACCTCGTCCCCTCGGGAATTAGATTGGGAGATTTACTGCATTTCATCAACACTTACCGGATAAACAGTAAAATGGGTATTTACGTGAGTGTGTGTGTGTGTGTGTGTGTGTGTGTGTGAGAGAGATAAAGAGAGAGAGAGATTTCTTCTTTGTATACACATACTTTTGAAATCTGTGTGGGTGGTGAAGGACTGTGATTCATTGCAAGCATCCTTAGATAAAGAGTGAACAACAAAAGCAACAGTGGAAACAATATTCTCTCTCTCTCCCTCTCTCTCCACTGGAGCTCTGTGGGCAGGTCCGCAGCGGCAGACGAGATGAAGATCAATTTCCCTGCAGGGCCACAAGCTCAGCTGTATTCCAAATGTCCACATATTGCATCGAGACGGAGACAGAAATGAGCCTGCTGAATTTTGGTTGTATAACTTAATTGTTGATTAAATTACTCAACAATCAGATTCTGCTTTGCACCAAGGAAGGCGGATCAATAGTGGGACTAATCAATGCAGTATGAGGGGATCAATTACAGAGTAATTAGACACACCACAGGCAAAGATGAGCACTAAACAAAGAAGCCTCAAACAGTGGAGTCGTTTGAGCATAAAAGTGCAATCCAACCCTGAATATTGAGGTGAGTGAAAGAGGGACGTGTTCATTCTGCTCATTTGCACTGATTAATCATAATGAAAGATCATTATTAGCGTGCTTTGATGAATCAACAATGCAATTAGCACAACAAATGGATCTTTGAACCTCATGGAAGCCTTCAGCCACCATCGTTATGAATGGTACAATATGGATGGGTACTCACAGTTGGAGGGTATGTGTATGGCAGCTTGGCCGAGCTGGGCAGTGAGGGAGATGAGGAGGAGGAGGAGGGGGCGGAGGCGGGGGGAGCACTGCCCCCTACTGCCAACCTGCTGTTGCTGCGTGTGAGGCATTGCTCACTGTCCCATCAAAGTACCACCTGCTCACACACACGTACAGTTAAATGCACACAGAGGGCCACCCCAACACAGACACACACCCGTGCTGAGCAAGTGTGAGGCTATGTTTCTCTACCAGGAGGCCTCTCCTCATATGTCTTTGGTCACTCTGGGTCGTCTCTCCTTTTTTCCCCTTGTCTCCTTCTTTAGCTGAGATCCACGCCCTCCTGCTGGTCTCCTCTCTGCAAGATAAAAGAGAAAGGGGAGGGAGGGGACGAGGGGTGTGAGGGGAGGACACGATGAACACAGGGAGAGGGAGGGGCAGAGAGGGGCCATGTGTCAGAATGGGAGAAAAATTACCCTGCACCATGTGGTCAGCCCTATAGACAGATCGAAACATGGAGTTAACGCACCAATCAAAAGTCAACAATACACATCCTGAGAAAAGAAAACACAAGCAATGCCTATCGCTAAACCTGTTCCTGGAAAAAAACAAAAAACAACACCATTTGGTTAATTACATGAGCAGTGGCACATATGGAAGAGCCACAACAAGAAGCCGAACAGAGCCTCCCCAACCCAGATGGGCCGTGGACAGACAAATGCAGACTGATGACGTGTCAAATCAGATGAAACGCAAGACAGACAAGCAAATGGTTGATAATTAGGTCGACTGGTCAGGGCCCCAATGCACAAACTGAACAGTTTGTGGTGTACTTGGGCGATAGTGCTGTGATAAGCGTGTGATAAAGATGCTATCGGTCTTGGTGAGCATGGCAAACCAGCCCCTGCGATGAGTCTATCCATTCTCCATCTGTACTCTTGGAGACGGGCCTCGCCACAACATGCAGGCTGTCCTCCCCCGCGGCACCACGCGGCGCAACCCACTGACTGTTTACACTACTCAGTATCACACACAAAGAACTGTTACAGCACACCATGATTAAGAAGTACATGTGAGACAAAAGAAAATGGCGGTAATAGAGAGAGCGTGCTTATTTGGCAGCTCTAAATGGCAGCGTGATTGTGAGAGTTTTGGCTCTGCCCACTGTTGTGCGTTTACGATGCCAAACCGGGGTGATGGTTGACCTTGGAGAGTGGGAAAAGGTGAGGAGAGGAGGTAAGGTGATGGAGCAGAGTTGAGCGCGGAAAGAGAAGAGAAGAGAATGAAGACTGGTGATCATCATTCATTTTCTTGTATATATTGGGGAAAGGGTTGGCCAGTTAATTTCCGTGGATATTTCAAATGTCAATCAATGGACAATGAATTGAAAAGAGAATCAGGAATGTGGGATTTCTCTTTATCAAAAGATCCAAATTAAATAAAATTAAAGACCAAACAAGAGCTTAGCTCTTAATAAGGCAGTTTAAACTAACAGCAGGATTAAATGAGCCGTTACACTCACTCGCTTGCCTTGTCAGACGCACGTCACAACAAGCACACTGAGAGAGGGAGGAGTGGGAGGAGAGGGGGGGTTGAGGTGGGCGGAGGACTTCTGGGGAAAATGAAAAGTGGGTATGAGGAGGAGAGGAGAGGAGAGGGAGAGGTGGAGGTGAGGACGGAGAGAGGCAGAGTGAAACTGGGAGGGCGGGAGCTGATGGGAGGATTGGAGGGATGTGGAAGGAGGAGAACGGATGACAAAGGGTGACAGCTGTGACGCTAATCCTATCCATCCACTCGCATACGCACACATGCAACCTCTCCCAATCAATGTGCATTATTTGTTCCCTTTCTTCTTGGTCCTCGACTTCTGCATCTTCTTTTCCAGTGCCCATATTAGACTGGAGCTGCCTTAGTTATTGCTCCCGGGAGACGGAGCCAATTACTGTGATCCCATCTTAAACCAGACTCTCCACAATGCCATTAGAAGCAGACAAACAAAGCAGAGCTAGTCGGGGTATTAGTGCTGGTGTGGATGTGATCCAAGGTGGGAGCTTGTCTTACAGTGCCCCCGTCCAAAGAGACGGTGAACTGAGAACTGAGAGCTGATTAACGACGTGGCGGGCCGTGGCTTGTCATGCTGCCAGTTGCAATTTACCAAAAGACTTTGCTGCATGTGCGAAAGCAAGGACAAATACACTAAGACAGAGAAATGAGCTTGTGATGCATGGAGGGACAGACAGTAAGAAAGGCAGGCAGACAGACACACACACACACACACACACCTCGACTGGTTTGAGAGAAGAGATCAGACGGATAAAAGGGCATGGTCCAGTGGGCTCCAGTCTGGAGGTAGACTGTGCCACAGAATATTCCAGTCATATTGAGAAGGAGCGGTAAAGGGGAACACTATAATAAGTGGGCAGGGGCGTGGAGGAGAGACTGCGTGAGGGAGCGGCTGAGACAGACGGACAGACAGGGAGAGAGTAGCATGGAAGGTTGCCATGTAACAGGGCCAACCCAGCCACCCAAACATGCTGATGGCGCAGACTGATGTGGCCTGAGACACATTTGCACAAATGCACACTTCCACACTGAGTGCGTGGCATGAAGCCTCGCGCCGGTCCATCATCACGGGGGTGAGAGGCACTGACATTGAAGCAGACGCCTGATTTCACTTCTTCAGGGGTGTCCGCTGTGCAGCTGTCAGCGATCCAATCCCAGCCCTGTTACCTGCTTCGTTGGACAGGGTCAGAGTTCGCGTCTGGGATGGTTGCTTGCAGCGGGGCTGAGGTGACCCGTCACGCTGTTCCTGAGTGCTTTTAAAAACTGTTATCACCACTGGGATGTCAACGGGCACCATCAAGAGACATTCAATCACAGGGAGATTGTAGCATGTGCAGTGCTGCGTTGAGATTTGAGGGCGTGGTCTTTTTTTTTTTTCTCAAGAAAAGCGTCAAACAGGCCGAATCCACCAAGTGCATTTTACAATTATTCATGGTTTGCTGTTTTGTGATGTTTTGCTTGAAAAAAAAATAATAATCCAAACAAGGTGTATTATGAATTATTAGTGTTTCTATCATTAGTACAGTTTAATAGCTGTGTTACCAATGTGATGTGCCACCCCCCCCCACTTGTCATCCATTAGATAGTAAATTACACCCTTCCCTCCTCTGCAAAATTTAGTAATTAGCATTAAGTAGGCATGTTGGGCGTTGCCAAGGACTTCCAATGCTGAAAAGGCTCTCTTATCTGTGTGTGTGTATGTGTGTGTGTGTGTGTGTTTGCATCGGCGTGTGTGATCGAGATCAAACCCTAAAATCATGTTCCGGGATTCACACATTTTCACACGGCGTGCTAACCACCTACACACAGGACACGTCTACTGTTTGCTTCGTATCCTCATGCAGCTGGAGCTGCTCTATTGATGAATGCAGCTTGCAATGTTTTCTCTCAACGCAACGCAGTGTGTGTGTGTGTGTGTGTGTGTGTGTGTGTGTGTGTGTGTGTGTGGAGGGGGGGGGGGGGGGGGGTGCATGTTCAAACATGTGTGCAGGTCTTGCGCCCTGTCATGCCTTGCTCTTAAATATTAACTACCTCCAGCTGTGAAGATGTGTAGGGGGGAGAGGATGCGGGATGGAAGGAGGGGGGAGAAAAATAAACGAATACATGCCCCCCTTTACCTCCTCCTCTTCCCCCAGGGTTCCTCCGTCTGAAGAAACATCAAGCTCAAAATGAGACAGACGGCAAAAAAGATAGTGATTACGACATAAACAAAGAGAGTACTCACGCAGACAAATGGAATGATGGAGCTATAGTAATACAAAAGAAGAGCAGCGAGAGGATTATAAGGGTCAATGGATAGTAAAAGTGAGGGGGGGTCTAATGAACAAGGTGGTGCTGGTGGGGGGTAGATGATCAGGCCCCCTACAGAGTGAATTATTCATAGAAATACCCTTCCTGTCGGCACAATTTGCCCCAAATTCACCCAGATTCATAATTCATTTGCCCCCCTCGCCAAACATTTGGTCTGGTCTGAGACGGCTGCCGTCCATCTCTACCTGGTGTCTTTGGTGTGGCTGTCTGATTCTCTCCTTCACACCCTCCCCTCGTCCTCTCTCTGGCAGGGTCATACTTAATGCATGAGCCTGTTGCAGTGAGACAAGACTCAGACCCACTTTGTCACTACAGCAGAAAAATACCACAAATCATGTGTAATAATACATGCTACCTGTTTCCTCCCCGCTCCGCGATTCACTCTGTAACACGGGCATGTCTCTCATCATTCACCGCAGTGAAGATTGCATTTCGTACAAGCTTTTCTCATATTTTCTCAAAGTGTTTGTACTTATGAGCCCAGTCTTATAATAGGAGCTGTCCAAGGATAATGAGTGCCCATTTTCCAGTCACCTTTTCATCAATCCTCTCCCTCTCCTCTCTCAGCCCCCTTGGTAGCCGACACTAAAAGCTTTCTTGAAAGATCACCTTTCACAATACGTTTGTGAGTCTCTTTCCATCTCCTCTTTTCCATATTCAACGTCTTTTCTCAATTTAATAAACTGCTGTGGTAGCACTCTAGCCAGGTCAATAGGCAGTGTGGCCGATTAATTCAATTTTCACAATTTAAATGTGAAAGGGGCTTAACAGCCCACGGAGAAACCTACATCTCTCTCATGCCGGCACTCTTTGTTTAAAAGGCCAAGTAACATGTGTTTAAAGACTGATGATCCATGGCCAACGCCAAGTGGAAATGTACCAGTGGAAAAAAGCTGCAGAGCTACAGCTAATCTGGAATCAGGGTACCGGCACAGCACATTTATCAATACCACTATTAGCATAAACTCAGCCGTTAGAGACTTTGCCACTCCCACTATGTGTCAGAGGCGGAGATAGAATGCATGCCATATTTCTCCCCAGTCTCCAACGCCCCGCACCTCTTTCGAGGTCTCCACCTCACCCCACCCCCTCATATTTTTTCAAAGGTTAGGGGTTAATATTGGAGTGACACAAAGCTGGAGAAAATAAAGGTTGTCAGAAGAGCCATGAGGGCAACCGCCTACACTCTCTCTCTCTCTCTCTCTCTCCAGGTTGCCATGACAACAGGGTCTCCTCACAGCATCCCCCACTTGTACATACAAATTCAGTTATTCAAACACATGGTCACTAACAGGTTTGCGGTATCACTTACATATGCGCATGCACGCAGGCATGTACGCACACACATGATCACTCATTTGCCGATGCACATGGACAGGCCATCCTTAAAACACACACACATTCATATGTGTGTACAAATACTGTAAGTCTTTCTTATGGCAGAAAGTGTTTAAGTCAGTCAAACATTTATAGGTTAAATCATTTACAGACTCATTCTACTGAAAGTCAAAATACAAAACACAAGTACAAGATTTCCAAGGTCCTCCCTTGTCATCCCTCCTACTGCCACCACTGCGAAAGAAGCCACCTATGGCGTGATTTATTTATTGATGTTTTTCCCCTTAAGACACAACGGGAATGGTAGAATAAAAGAAGTGGTGAATAATTCAAGGGGAAGGGAGTGGACTCATTAAGACATCCGTGAGGGCTGGAGAAAGACTGCAGAGGTGTATGGAGGGACGGAGGATGGAAAAACCAACAAGGAGAAAGAAGGGCAAGACCGGCGGGAGATCAAAGGCGGGGTTGACAACAAAGTAGACAACAGAAAGTCTGAAAATTTAATAGAACCTGGAAACAAAGAGGGGATGAGGTGGAATGGGAAGAACAAAGAGAAAAAAGATGAGCAGAAAAAGTGTGAATGATTGACGTGATGGGAGAGGGAGAGATCTGGTGATGGGCTCACTCACAGTAAAAGCTCTCTAATGATCAAAAACAGTTGTAATCTGATGTACGAGTGTATCAGATTCCCTGTGTGTGAGTGTGTCTGTGTGCGCGAGTCCATACGTGTATCAGTAGAGATCAGGCCGTGTGTCGGCAGGTCAGCTAATCTCTCTTGTCAGCTAATGGAGCCGGTCTTGCAGATGGAGTGCTGCCTCTAGCCCTCCATCCTTCTAGCATGTTGGCTGCTGCTCACTTTGATGAACAACTGATAAGGTCATCTGCTTATGGCTTGACTGTCACTCAGCTCGTAGCAGGAAATGGTGATGTATGGTACTTTTGAAATAACGAGTGGAGCCGAGTGGTAAGTTTGCGTGTTTGGGCGGATAAAATCACAACAGTAGACTTCATGGTGGACTGGTTAAAAGGTAAAATCAATGGGCAATGCTGTAATTTAGATTTATTTTTATTTTCCGTTTCCTTTCAATACCCTAGCAATCAAAATGCAATGAAAGAAAACAGACTGGAATACTAATAAATGCACACGACGAGGAAACAAATCACATCTTTTAAGTATACTAAATGACAAACATATGTAGGCTCTCTGTGTACACACTAAACCCACCCTACACTGCTGCACTCTGGCTGGTGGGTATCATGTGCTTCATTAGCAGCAGCATCAGTCAGATTCTGTGCCTGCAGCACCAGCGCGTTAATTACAGACACACCCTAGGTGTCAGGCAGAAGACATAAGATGCGACGCATGCAAACACGTCCCTCGCGAGCACATTGTTATGCACTCTGTGTGCCGAAGGAACATGCACCGATGAACCCACGCAGCTTGTGAAGATGCTTCTTTTTTTTTGGGTGGCTGAATGGTTCACTGTCCAAACTGTAGATGGTTAATGGTGTTAGCTTGTGTAACGAGGAGCAATCATGACATTATGAAATTATGTGGAAGAGCTATTAGGAGTGACCTTCTCCTTTTCCCCTCCCTGCTTCCATTTAAGCCTCCTACTCAGGCCTACAGTCCCTGCCCTCCCTCCCTTTATCTCTCCCAGTCAGCCTCTCCCTTTTTCTCCTGTTCCTCTGCACAGCCTTGCTCGTGTTTCTTCTTACACTGACCTTCACTGCCACTTCTTTCTTTCTCTACCTCTGTGATGACATGTGCTGTTTGGAAACCGAAGCTCGTTGGAGATCCTCCAACAAATGTTTGAATGCAGCCATATATCAGAGAGAGAGAAAATAGAATAGACGGAGATGAGATGGGAGAAGAGGAGATTTTATGTGTGTGTGTGTGTGTGTGTGTGTGTGTGCTAGAAATGCCTCCAGGGATCAAATTGTAGCCAGACAGGCCAGCAAAAAAAGCTGACATCAGTATCTGTCAGAGTTAGCCCTGAAACCAGAAGCTTAACACTGTAGGAGACAACAAACCAGCTACAACAACATAAACAGTATGAAACGGCACCGGCGGCAAATCAGCCAATGAAGCAGATGTTGGAATACATTTGTACCATGGCACGTGTACATTGCACAAAACATGGCTATGATTATTATTTTTTTTCCCATACAGATCACATTGTTAGACATGCATAAATAGAGTGTAAAGCAGCGGAAGAGACAACTATATGACGCTGAGGTTATCTGATGAGCCCTGGGTGTGAATGGGAGCAGATGCGTGCACTTGTGTGCATGTCTGCGCAGCATCAAGTGAAGAGTGCAGGTGGGGGGAAGGGGAGCCTGCATTGGCTGCTGCAGGTATTGATGCCTATGGAGGAGTTATGCATTCAGTCATTCGGCAGACAGAGAGGAGGAGGAGGGAGTGGTCCCCTGGGTCAGGTGATAAGTGGCCCATGTAGCGATGGAGGACATAGCTGCCGGTGACTTGTGTCACACGCAAGGACATGTGGTCGCCTCCGCAGGGAAAATCCTCATGCCACACCCTGAGGAGGAGGGCGGGGCGGAGTGTGTGGGGGTATGTACGTATACGTGACCTACAACTTCCATCACAACAGGTTGGAGATTTGAGAAACTACCTGTTTTTTCCTTCTGCAATGTATTTTTTTCCCCAGAGAAATGTCTATGTCTCTGTTTTCCAGGTTTTCATCCAAGCACATTTTAATAATATTTTTTAAAAATGAATTCCCCTGCCCCCTAGGATTCCCCGCAAAAAGCTTACTGCTAAGATTTTGACTTTTGTCGGAAATTTGTCTAGGTGTCCTTAGGTTGGACGTAATCCTGTGCTTTTTCACCACTTCAGGGAAATGAGCTACTGGCAGGACAAGGTCGCTAACTCATTTGCATGAAAAGGCCCCAGTGGTTCAACGACTGTGGGAAAGTGGCTGGGTTTTACTTTGTCTATCCGGATACTGGGCTTGTGGAAATCACACTTGCGATTACAGACAATACATAGGATGTACGACATGTTTACCACCTTGCCGATGCAGGACAAACACATACACACACAGTTCTATTGATTATATAATAATGCAAAAGAGAGAGCGATGTAAACAATTGCAAAAGTCCAACAAAAACAAACCAAAACAGCCTGCGCATAACCAATCAGGCACACAAGTTAACTGACTACAGGAGCAGCAAAACAGTTCACAGGACCTGGCGTTCCGCGTCTTCGGAATTATTAGCCAGGACAGGCAACCGCTTCTTGGCAATCCCATTAACTTTGTTAAAAGATGCAAAAGCAGCACTTCCCCCTTAAGTGCTCCTCATCTAATCAAATACAAGGTCTTGTGGGGATGAGGCAGGAGATGTAACATCAGTAAATATCTATGGAGTGGAAACAGAGGGGGCGATCGTGTGAGTGTGGACGAGACGGAACAAGAGAAGCAGTGGCGAGAAACTAACAGACATGGAAGGTCTTTTGAAACAGTTCAGTCTCCCAGAGATTGAAATTCAAATTTAAAAAATGGAAAACTCACACGGAAAACTCACATTTATCGATCCTAACTCTCTCACTCTATCTTCTGCTCGTACACAACTAAAACTACTATAAGTGCAAAGAGTCTGAGTGAGCAATTTCCTTGATTTGTTTCCTGTCCAGTATGGAAATCTTCTTTTCTTCCTGCTGTGTTTGCACTTTGCTGTATTTTATTTTATGCTTCACATTTAAGTCAATCTTTAGGATTTGCTGTTTGTGCTCTCAACATATTCCCAGTCAGAGTAGCTGAACGTCTAACATCAGTAATGTTTGCACGATTCAAGTCAAGGTGATCTGTGGTCTGTATTGTCATCTCCATAAACATGCCCCCGACTAAAGGCCAATTCTGCACTGAATCGACTCCATATACAGTGTACGACATACCCATGTACCCTACGCCTTGGGTCACAGTATTGAAGGATTCTATATTAAAAAAAAAAAATCAATGTACAAACACAGATGATTATTAGTGTGTTCACTGGCTCAGAAGACCGTGCCCCACTGGAGCTGCTGCTTCTCTCTTCATTAGCCTGTTTCTGCCTCTCCCATCTCTCCGTGGCATCAGCACATACAGGACAACAGCAAAGCTCAGATATGTGAAGACTCTCTCACACACACACACACACACACACACACACACAGACACACACACACATAGCAGCAGACTGAGGGTTAGTTTGGGTAATTGTCTGGCGGGACGAGTCAGTTTAAGGAGATTTGCCTGCCATTCAAATGAGGCTGAGTGAGGATAAAAGACAGCAGAGCGACATGGGAAACAGAGTTTGCATGGTAGTATGACTTCTGGGCTTCATAGATGGGTGCAGCTTATTTGTACACACCACCTGTACCTGTGTGTGTGTGCGTGTGTGTGTGTGCGTGCGTGTGCGTCTAAGGTTAGGTGTCGAAACCCCTGGCTCACTTTCCTTTTCTCAACCTACTATCACCATGACAACCTCCTGACACCAGCTCAGCCGCACACGGCAAATATTTCTCTCCCATCCCCCTCCCACATGTTCTTCTCCCTCACCCTATCCCCCTAAATCACCCCCCCCCGCATCTATCTGTACTTTATACTCTCCACCTTCATCTCCTCTCCCACGTCTCCAACTCTTGCTCTCTTCCCCATCTCTGCCTTTCTCCAGACTCCCTGTTATGTCTACATGCCACCCATACATAAAAGAGTTCCGTATTCAGAGCTGTCGTCTCTGCCGAAAGTCTTCTTATATGCACTCCTCTCTCACTTTTCCGTCTTTTCTCTATTCTCTACTTCCTGCTGATTGTCTCTCACTCCTTGCATCAGTATGAAACTCTGAAACTGTCTCCTTCTCTCTCCCTGAACTCCTTTACCCTCCCCTCACAGTCCTCTTGTCCTTCCCTATAGAAAGAAGCTTATGGAGGAACCGACTTCCATCTGTCCTGAACTACTTCTTCATAACAACCTACAGCCAAGATCATATACTCAATGTAATTACAGGTAGCATCCTATCAACCTGTGCCATCAACTCTTATCAAGCCTGGGAGAGACTGTCCAGTCTAAGGGGAAATTTGCAGTCTGGCACAGCATCGATACAATCCCTAAGTGGCTGACTAACTCCCATCGCATCTGTTATCATTATCATCAGCAAACCATTTCTGCTTTGTAACTAAATCCAATCATTACCAATGAAGTCCGCAGCGGAGATCTATTTGAGGCGGAGCAGCTTGTGCTCTCCACGAGAGGAAGGGCCAGGCTCCATCAAAGGCTGCAGTGTTATCTGAGGCGCACAGCCACGTCTCTTCTGCAGACCCTCGTCTCTGCAAATCCCCCTCCCCAACGTCTCTACGCGGCTCCAGCACTTCCACACACCAGCGTGTGGCGGTGCAAAGAGATCAAGGACATGACATTTTCTGGAACGCACAGCCATTTTCACAAGGCGCAATATGAAAGAGAGTAAACAGACGACTTGTTCCGCCCCGCCTGTGTTTGCATGCGTCGATGTGTTTGTGTGCGTGTGCGTCATCTCCTGTCAAGATATTTAAAGGGAGTGTATATCTGGTATATCTGGCTTTACATCTATTCCAGGAGACAGACGGAGTGAATAAGCAAAAAAACGAGGATGCTGTTTCATCTATTCTTTTTATACTGTTTTGCAGAGCTTCCCTTCCTCCTCACCTCCGCCATCCTCCTTTCTTTCCCCCCTCCTCTTCTTCTGTGGCCGCGTCTCCGCCGCGCTCTCTCATCTCTCTTTCCCTCTCGTTTTGCTTCAGTTATGAGTGAAGACAGCAATTCCAGTGAGAGGAAGATAGGGAGTCCAAAAACAGATAGAGAAAAGGAAAAGGCCACAGAGACGCAGAGGAAGCCGTGGTGACCTTTCCCTGTGGCTAAACAACCAGCTGATGAGCTTTTCATAGAGAGTTAGGCCAACGAGGTCTGACAATCTGTACTGTACACACACACACAACACACACAAACACACACACACACACACACACACACACACGTACACACCTTCTCCTGGAGAAAACAGACCAGTGGCAGTTTTCTAGTTCCCTAAATCCCCTGCTATAGTCGCAGATATCTAAAATCGTTTCCATCCCATGATAGCACAACTTAAAACCTGCTGATCGCGCTGGTTCCTATATAGGACACCCATACTGCATGTCAGCAACTCCTACCAGGTAGTGCAAGTCAAACAAACACAGCTTATGCATGACAACATCTTACACCTCAGAGACCTTTTTTTTTCTGTATTCAAACTGAAAGGAGAAACCGGCTTTTCTGACACTTGTGGAGGCCGAGGGGCCGACACACGGGAAACAGTGTTACTGACAGCTGCACACGACGGCTAACATCTCTGTCACTAACATTTACCACAGGCTGGTCAAACCGCTGCTCACTGCACCGTCGTGAATAAAACACAAACTGTCTGGACCACTGGATGGAGGGGAGACAGGAGGAGCAACGGAAAGATGGAGGGGATGAGGCGGGGCGGAGGACTGGAAAACCAGTGTTGCGAGGATGTATGAAGATGGATTGATACACGGCACCCAATGAGAATGAAATCATCCCATCACCGAACACACACTGATCTAATCCTGTCAGTTCAGTTTCAAGGCGCTTCGGCTGTTTGTGTTTGGGGTTGTGTTGCTCTTATTCGATTAGCGCCACAGAGTTACTCAGTACACAGCCTGAGAAAATGCAGGTGAGCTGCATGTGTGTGTGTGTGTGTGTGTGTGTGTGTGTGTGTGTGTGTGTGTGTGTGTGTGTGAGTGTGTGTGCTTGGCAGGTGTGCATCTGCCTCTCCACACACTTGACATTTTAATCGCTACAGGATCTCGGTCCCTTCATCCTCCCATCTCTCTCTGTCCCCTGTATCTCTTTGTCTTCGCACATTGTCCTCCCGTCTTAATCTCCGCACTCTCACACTTCCTGCTCGTCGCCCTGAGCGGGATCACACTTTAATGGTACAATCAACATTTTGTTAGTGATTAAAAAAGTGGCTTTCTTTCTCGCACAGCATTCCACTTTCTCTCGCGCCTGCCGGGCCCCACCCAGCCATGTAAGGCCTGGAGGATGAAGTCTTTTCTTACGAGTATAATTACCTCATTAATAATATCCAGACCCACTGTCTCTTCTTTCTAGCTCCTCTCTTTATCTCTCTCTGTGATTGGTTTTCTGCTCCTCGTCTATTCTGTCTTCATCTCCCTCCTTCCCCTCATTGTGACATCTGCACTCCTAAACAAAATCAATTTTCCCCTTTTGATGCTCCTGTGTTTTCTCTACTGGGGTTGTGTCTTTTCTCTTTTCCTCACATCAACAAGAACGGTGGTGTAGTGGTTAGCGCTGTTGCCTCACAGCAAGGTTTCAAGGTACATGCGTGGGTTCTCTCCGGGTTCTCCGGCTTCCTCCCACCGCCCAAAGCCATGCAGATTGAGGCGAGGTTAATTGGAAACTATATATCGGCCATAGGTGTGAATGTGACCCTTAATGGATAAAGCGGTATAGATGATGGATGGATGGACAACAAGAATCCTCCCCCCATGTGGTCTGATCGCTCCCTGCCACATCTGTCCGTCCTCTCTTCAGCACAGATTCCAACAAATGATCTGCAGTAGCCTCTACGCCGAAGTCTGCCCCGCAAGTTTGGCCGCAACAACACATTTGCTCAATTCTTCCCGCTGTGCAACAGAGCGCGGTGGCTGATGTAAACAGACAGTTTTTTTGTAGCTAAATATAGAGTCTCATTATTGCAGATTGGGCCCTGTGCGGGGTTCTCTGTACCGCCAGGCCCAATTACCCCTGATCAATTCAGAGAGCGAACTCCAAAAACTCCGACACCAACCTGTTTGGATAACACACACGAGTCCACACCACCAAGAGGCTGACGAGGACAGATCCACAGACAACGTCCTCCTCAGGTGGATGGTGCGTGTGGAGTGTGTAGCCGGCTTGCGTGGCCTAATTTACTCTCGCTTGTGAGCAGATAAGGATGGATGATGAGAGAGATGTAGGTCATAAATGGTAAAAAGAACAACAGAGTAGGTTATATAAGCCCATTTTTCCAATGTGTGAAGTCTCTGTGACATGCAAATTATTTACAAACTTGGCAAAAGAGATATGGCCAGATATGGGACATCGCAAAGCAGAAGGCTCACTGGTTGCCGCGCTAAAATACATTTATTTAAACAATCCAAGAACAAGTGTGAAAGAGGGGACAGCCAGTGTGACTACAAACAACAGGTGAAATACACTTCTTGCAATGCAAACACAGATGATTACGTTGAAGAGAAATCTATAGGCAATAATAAGGTTTAATGTTGTTTTTAACAATGTCAATTTTTTGGTCTGTTTTTAAGTTTCATCACCTGCTGGGGGATTCTACACTCACGCATTGGGCTTAGATATATTGTTTCCCATCAATCTCTACTGTCAATCTCAATATGGGCTATGCTGCCCTGAAGAAAAAAAAACTGACAGAGCGAGAAACACGCTTGCGTCTATCTTTTCTATAGATTTATAATAAGTCATTAGAAGTTTAAAGAAAACAAACAAATTCAAGAAAGCCCTTCTCTAAATCTCAGCCGTCTCCTCCGCCGTCTGACATTTCTTTACTCCTTTGACATTTTCTCTTTCCTTCTCTGTACTCAAAACTCTCTCCCGCTGCTCATAATCCATTTGCCTCCTCCGTAGCTCTTTTTCTGACAATCCTCTTTGTCTTCATGCCTCTTGTGTGACATTACCCTGTTTTAACCTTGCGTGCCCCGCGTCTGTTCTCCTCCAGCCAGCGCCTGCGATGCGTGTGGTGGGTGTAGTGTGTAATAGGATGGCACAGTAGGTGAGATTAAATTAGGGCCAGTGTATGGGGATTACAACCCACTCAAAAACTGATCCCCTCCCACTCTCTGAAATCCAACCCTAATGAATATATCATGGCTGACACAGCAGATAAAGCGCCTGCAAGAAACCACAATCACAACATCACAGAGACAGAGAGGAGACGAACCCCCGACAGCCGCGTTACGTACGTCACCTGCAGAACTCGAGGATGCTGCGTCTGTTCAAGTGTGTTTGGATGCTCATGTTTCATGCGCCATCTATTTCACTTACGGTTCATTCCAATGAAGTGTAGGTTTTAGAGTCGGGGGGGGGGGGGGGGATCAATACACTTAAATGTAAACACTCCAAATGAAACGTTTGAAAACAGCATCAAACCACATTGCATTTCACATTTGAGAAAATGATGTCGAACCGCCACCTTTGATTCAGCACATTTACTCTAATGCCTTAGAACACACACACACACACACACACACACACACACAAACACACACACACACACACACACACACAGTTCACGTCTGCTTTCCTGACTATGTGTGTCTCTGCTGCAACGTACAAAACATTGCTCCCAATCTTTTCAGTGCAATTTATGGACTTTAATTAATCCACTACTGAAGCACAATGTTTCCAAACCCGATTCTCAAAGTCGCAGGGAACATCATTTGATCAGTAAACTCTGGGGTGTGCTTCTGAGATGCTTAAACAAACTTGGAACTGCTCTGGCATGAGGCTCAGTGTCGCAGTCCAAGCCAGACTCTCTGGAGACGAAAGCATGTTTCTCCGAGAAAGACAGAAACATGTTTCTCTTTGCTCCCTTGGAAAGAGAAACATGCCAACTACTTGACTGCAGTCAAGTGCAGTGAATGTAAATGTCTTCTCGGATTACTTCCTCAGCTTTGGTTAAACAGTGACTTGCAGCCTCCATACGAAACATCCAGCCATGACTGTCAAATACAACCTGTGCAACAGATGCACCAGCACATATGGCCGGTGGCCAAACACTGTTGTCACATTGACGGCAGCAGTTGCTAAGTTTAAGCAGTGGCAACAGAAAAGATCTAGGCCATGGATGAAAGTCATCCCAAAGACATGGAGAGTCAGAGTAGAGGGGGAAACTGACAAGAAACACACAGAGCACAGATCAAGAATGACTTCCAACAGTATCGAAAAGGCCTGTCAAAAGCTGAGGAGAGCAGTGTGATGTAACTTACAGCGAAGCAACAGTGCTGAAGTAGCCAGCCATACGCCCAAAAGTTTCATTAAAAATGCAGCCAGCCCCACAGCAACGAATCAATAAATTAGCAAGCCAACGCTGTCATGTCGCCTCGATAAACAGCCAGTGCAATGTAATCAAAAGCAGAGTGGTGCAGTGACACACCAATTCCCCAAAGTGCCACCATATGGTCAGGGGAGTCGGAGATAGTATGTCAATATTGCCAAATGGACATATTAGTTAATATCAGATGGTCCTAAATATGCTATTACGGAATTGTCAAAAGCAAACCAGCGACGGCACGGGAAACGTTAGGTGGCGCTATTTACATTAACTGGTGTTTAGCTTCATCCACAGTCTAACCATCATCTGTTGTTTGTTCCACAGCAAAAGATGTTGGAAAGATCAGCGACTCCATATTTTGATTGTGAGAAAAGGCTGTCAATCCCATAATTACATAGTGCTGGCAGTATTTCATATTAAGTCGGTATTGTAACATTATTACATGACTACTCGGTACTCAGACTTAAATTTGATTTCAACAAAATGACTAAATTTGTCCACAGACATAAACACCTGTAGCCAAAGTAAGCTACTCAAAACCGCACACACAAATATATATATAGCTGCTGTATGTTTATGGGTTATTTTTTCTGATAAGTAGTTAATTGATGCTATCAAAAAGGGGTGATGCCCCCAGATCACTACTGTGCAGACTCTGGCTGAATGACATCACCAGCGCAAGATGCACTGTCACAGCAGCACAGGAGATGTCAAAAATAGAAGAACATTGATTTGAATAAAAAGTAAGAAATAAGTGAACATGCTATATATACATGTGTCAGGTATACCAGCTATAATTGTTGAAAGACATTTTATGGGAAGCTAGTGTGGGTTGTAGCCATAGCCAGCTATACAAAAAAAAACAGTTTAAGAGGAGGCTATTTGTAATGTGACTAAAACATTAATAATAAAAAACTCTTAATGTATTTGTTTCTTTTTGTGGTCAAAAATAAAGTAAACTTCTACTTCATCTCAAATCTTTAGGGACGCGAAGGTGAAATAAATCTTTACAGGGATTTTGAAAAGATGAGCATAAAAGCTTCTCTATTTTGAATGAAAATAAGCAACGGCTTTCTGTCGGGAATGATGAAAGCCCAAATGAAGTATTAAAAACTTACTTTGATGCAGAAAAGGAGACACATGACCTAACTTCAAAGCTATTTCTACCCAGAAGCCATTAAGCTTACAGACTCACTGTTTCTAAACAATGCTGCCAGACATTCATCATTTAGAAATGGAAGGCAATAACCCAACATTGTTGATTAATGTCGGTTATAATTCACTCATTCATGAGGACATGTCATACTGGGCCCTGTTGATGGCGTGCCATGCACCCATAGCCTGCAAATACACAGAGACGCATCTCTGAGACTCAACAGAAGACTTCATAGAGAGGAAGCATGCAGTCAGGAAACACACTGGACAGAGGCTCAATTTAGTCCAATTATATTCACTGGTGTGGACAATAAAGCGCCATTGATGGAGCTGACAGTGGTCCAGAAGGCGTGACGCTGAGGGGAATTCTGTGCTGCCGAGACAAAGAAATAATTTTGTCAGACTAAAAAAAAAGATGGGGACAGCGTCAAGGAGGCAAAGAGAAGGTCGCACAAGGAGTTTCATATCTCCCCTCATTCATATTCAATCCTATGTGTAGCTTTATTGCTTTGCTTCCGTTCCTGGTTTTAAAACAGTGTGCGCCAAAGAAATTCACAGAATTTGAAAAAAAAACTAAAACGATTCTTGGCTATGTGGGGCCTCCAGTTTGGTTATTGGTTTGGCAGTAATTCATTTCTCTCCTGGTATAATATCCACCATGGGGTTCCACTTTAACCAGCAATAACGTTTTTGTTACTCGGGGGAGTTCTACAATTTCCCCTCTCCCATACCATCATCTCTGAAAGCTGTAATAAGGTAACTCACTCTCCCAAATTAGTTTCATTTCCATACACGACGCCTTTATTTGTGCCCTAGTCTCCATCGCAGGTTCAATTGTATAATAGGGCCGGATTTATGAGTCTTTGTCCGAGTGCCTCTTTCTGGGAAAGCTAATAGGAGCCGCAGTCATTATTTTGATTAAGACCCCGATGTGGGCTTCTCGGTCCACCTCTGCGTGAATACTGATAAGACAAGAGAAACCCGAGAACAAGGGAAGAGAAAGTAGAGAGACAGAGGCAGTGAAGGATAGGTGTGTCCTCCCTGTCGGCTGTCTAAGACGAGCGAACGGGACCGATGACTGGAAGAAAGGTGGTTCAGTGAAATTGCCATGACAATCCTCTCTCCCACTTTGTCCCATTTTCCATAACAGCGTTTGTCTTTCCACCATCTCCACACCACACCCTGCTGCTTTTTAAATCAGCCTTTTCCATCTTTAGGTTTTCCTCCCCGCCTCTCTCATTTCACCTCGGCAAATTTCATCCTTCCCTTTGGCTGGCCTCCTCCCCTCCTCCTCATTTCTCTACAATCATTTACCCACGGCTGGCCCGTCAATCCATCTGACCCTTAGCTCCCTGAATCAAGACAATGTATTCTGGACCAAACCCTGACAGCATGTCTACACGATACCCCCACTTGACACCCAGTGGGCTGTCTCCCATCTGCACTCTAAATCAAACAGCCTCCGAGCTGCAACCGGTGAGGGTGGGGGGCGACTGACTCTGCATCTTGACAGCATCCGGAAGGTGCAACTGCAACTGCTCGCACACAAGGGCAGGGCATCGGAAAGACACGCACGCACATGTTTGAAGACCACCCGAGGGAGTTCACTCACAAGCCTTTGAGTCTGCGCTTGTGAGTTCGTAACTTTACAGCTATTAGTCCCAAAGGAGGATGAAGAAGAAAGCAGAGATGAAACAGTCCTTGTTGACACTTTGAGATAGTTCTCTCTCTTTACACTTTTTTTACCCTGTCGCCGCCTTAATAGCTGAATCCCCAGAAAGTGCAGTGTGCGGTCTTTGATCAGCAGCAGACGCTTAAGTAATCAGGCCGAGGAGGCAACATGAGAGAATCTTTAATTTGGCGCAGTGCAACAGGATCTCTGCAGTTTGCAGGGCATTTGTTTGCATGTGTTGCCTTTGCAGATGTGTGTGTGTGTGTGTGTGTGTGTGTGTGTGTGTGTGTGTGTGTGTGTGTGTGTGTTCATACATCTGTGTTCGGCGAGCGGGATGGCAAAGGTGCCCTGAGGCTACAGTATAACAGGTGGCTGAGGAGCGAGGGGCCAGTGCAGCGCTGCTCTTCCCTGGAGTTTGTTCCTAACTGGCAGATTGAGAGCAGCTCACTTCTCTCCTCCTACACAACACCAGCTCTCTACTTCAACTGCAGGACTAAAGCCAGTTGGAACCAGGCCATGCTCTTGCGTTTTCATTTCATGACAAAACAATACCGCAAAAGCATAAATATCGGATCATACGTTTTCAGGGCTTCTGCCTCCTAATTGTCTTAAATTTGAATCAAATTGATTATTTGTGAATAGAATGTGTAAAATTCTTCTGTAAGTCTTTTCACCTGTCATTCTTTTCTTCTTGTTCCTCCTTTTCCTATACAGCCAATCCTCCCTTGTGACCTTGCCCCTTCTACATCCTGACTGATCCCTCCTTCTCCCTCTTCACTCCTTTCAACGTCCACTGCAGAGAACATGCATTAAAGGATGCAGAGGGCTTTGCCTTTCAAAAGGAAGTCCACCGTCTTCTCCTTCACCTTCATCTTTTTTATGTTGCTTACACCACCCTCCCCTGCGTGTGCTCTCTTTTTATTGGAGATCCGTCTCTCTGTCCCGCGCTACTCACATAAATCCCTGTTTCCATCCATCTCTCTGATGGAACAGCTCAATTAACCAGCCCGCGTCAGAGGGGAGATTACATTCTGCACCATACTGTAGCGAGGGTAATCATAGACTTCAAGTCTAGCCAAGCTTCTCTGACAACAACATCGCCTCAACACCAGCAGCCCCCAGCTCGGTCTGATCCGACAGCCATGGCCGTAACAACCCCACTGCATTAAATAGTATGATAATGTGACCAGAAGTGGGTCTCTGGAGCACTGCTGCTATGGAGAAGACACACACACACACCTTCCTCAGCGGCAGCTGCACGGTGATCTATTGTGTGTATGTGTACAGTTCAGTGTGTTTATGGATGTTGTACAGATGGTAACAAGTCATTGTCAGGCAAAGCGCCTTCACTCCCCTCCGGTCCCCTGACTATGTTCATGTGAGAGAAGCTGCAGGCTACTGAGGCATGGAGGGGGGGAGGGGGGGGGGGGGGGGCAGGTTCACTACACCACTAGCGCACACACAACACACACATACACACACACGCTCATTAGTACAATAAGATACACAAAGCTTTGCACAAACTGACACATACGTCTCCTACATGTTTATTATAGTTGTGAATCGGAGAATATGCACAAAGATGTACTTACCCGCCAGACAGAACAAGCTCACAGTCTTTTGCAGCTGCCTTGGGTAATAATACACCACTAACACAATATTGTCCACTTTCTGCCGTACAGAACAGAGGAGTAATAGGCCACGGAGGGGGCCCAGTAGCCAGCTGTGTGGCACACAGCCAGGTGAGTGGCTCCTTGTAATGGGCACACCTCCACGGTCTGCTGTGTGCACTGCCCCACCCTGATTTTCACTTCCCCTGACATCTCCGTCAGTACAAACATCTCTCTCACGCCGTCTCCCGTTGATATCTGAATCTTAAATTTCCTTTATTTTTTTGCTCCTACAAGTTTTTTCTTCTTCTTTAATTTCCCTCTTTTTCTGTCTTCCCTCCAAGGGGTCTACTTTATGATTATCCAGCTCTATCTTTGCAAAGGCTGTTCACCACGAGGCTGGAGTTTCATCCTCCACATCGATGGAAATTGTAGCAGCACGTTGCAATCATGGGCTGCACTGATCATGAAGCTACTCAGCAATTAGCTGGGGGAGGGGAACGTGTAGGGAAAAACGAGTTTTCATATTAAAGTAGCGAGGGAGAAGACAGGCGAAGCCAAGCTGAGAATTTTCCTGAGGAATTAGACTCAGTTCACAGGAAAATGCACAGTATGAATTGCAAAGCAGCAGATTTTAAGTATTTGCGTTATATAAATATATATATTTTTTACATTTGGTGGGATATTGTAAAGAAAGGCTGTTGATACATTTCTTTGTATAAATGTATAGCGATGCAACAGATTTAAAGCCCAGTTGAGATCACTTAAAAAAATACGTTAATATTTCTGAATCATTACTGCACCTAATTTTAAACACAAATTCCACAATTAGGCTTAATAGACAATAAAACCAAATAAAAGGTATATTATATATATATATATAATCTGTAACTATGGTCAATTAAGTCTTTAGTGATGCGGTGCAAATGGCAGAATCAGAAGAAACCCTGTTGCATGCAGTGATATTCAATCTGAAAGATGAACAAAAAAAAAAAAAACTGAAACATTTTCCTCAAAAACTATTCTGCACCAACAGGTTATCCATGACACCCGGCATTGATCAAATGTCGTTTAACAGCTGAAAGTGTTGCAGTGCCAAACGCATTTTTGTCTCTCCTAATTATTATGATTTGATTTAAGCGTGTTGAATTGAATAGTTTTTTCTCAACATCAACACGGCTGAGAAGAAAGTGATTTTTACGTGTCGTCTTTTACCGCCTGAAGAAGGTGAAGCAAAGGTGCGACTCCATAACAAGCCGCCTCCACCTAAGAGCCTAATTACTCTGCCAACCAGCTCTGTCATGTCATGACAAACAGTTCATCATCATCACATAGAAAGATCTTCTTACCTCCACACTGATGCCCCTCTTTTCCCCCTGGCAACTCCTCGGCGTGCTCTGTTCCTCCCTCTCTTCCTTATCTACTTGTGCCTTTTCTTCTTCTTCTTCCCTGTGAAATTGATTGTGCACCTCTCCTCTCTGCTGATGCTGCAGTGATAGAAAAACACACCCTCCTCCGGCCGCTCTCTCTCCACCCCTCCTGGCCTCTCATTGGCTGCCTGTTAGAGGTGACATCACCCTTCTTCTCTGCCTGCCTGCCTCCGTCCTCCTCTGTTCCCTCCCTCGCTCTCTCTTCACCTCAATCTCGGTGGATCCTGGCCATTCCTTTATTGTAACTCCCTCCCCTGCATCCTCTCCTCCTTACTGTCCTCTATCTGTCCCCCCCCCCCCTCTGTCCTCTTCTTCCTCCCTGTACGTACAGTCTGGATTTATAGGTCCGATTGCTGCTATTACTGCGCTTACATGCAGTGCCAAGCATATTAATGCAAACTGCACATTAGCACACAGCACTTCTTCTCCTCTCTCCCTCTCCTCTGTGAAATGACGGTCATGTGAAGTAAGTTTTGTGTTAGTGCTCTATACTCCACTGGCTCAACTCTGAATTCATTCCACCACTAGAACACCACGTGGGGTTCAGTTCATTATAGTGCAATCAAAGGCATGACTGGGGTGAATATTACGTAACAGTGGCGAATATAAAATGTGACAGAAATTGCTGCCGTCTCTTATCTGAATCTAACTGGGGGGGGGGGGGGGGTGTACTGATGTGGTGATACCAGGGTAATAAAGGCCTGGGTGATCCAGGGGTTGTCTAGTATTTGTTGTCATGACAAGATAAAGCAATTGTTAAATGTCACTGGGTTGACTACGCTCCTGCACATGTTTTTTTGTTTTTTTCATATGCTGCATTGTGAATACTGTTTATTAATGTGTCAGACCCGTTTGCCCCCCAGCCCATCCCAAATCCAGAAATACAAAGCTGAATCTTCTTTTGTTTGCTTTTAAACGAAGCATTAGAACTGGCACCAGTTTATTGTTTAAACCTCCTCAGTCCCTATTCCCCAAACCCCTTTCCATCTTCTGAATCATTTTTCCTCTCATTTCTGCCCAGTTAAAACCCAACACTGGCAGAGCATTTCCCATTGTGGCCTGCAGATTGTGGCACAGTTATACCCGATCAGGAGTTACGTAACTTTTTGTTGCCAATTTGGAATTTCTTTTGACTTATTATTGTCCTATTGAATTTATTTTGTGGGTCTGCACTTCTCTAAGCAAGTTGATACTGTTGTTGTTGCCCTGATGGTATAATGGTTAATGGGTTGCAATTTGAGTCAGTGGGTCAGTCATTGGAAAATGTGAACAGCTCACCCAGAGGACGCCCTGGAACTCTGACAATTCTTTAACGTTTCCTCTTGTTCCATTATCATTTCAAACATTTTAACCGTCCAATATTTATGACTAAATTCCTGAAACTTTATCAACAATCCCACTCAACTCTACTGTGCCTTGTGTTTACGGCTGATTAGTGAATATTTGCATTCTAACAGGCTAATGGTTGACATGGTTAACCCCTACCTAACATCAGAACTGTCATTGTGAGCGTCTTGGCATGCCGACCTGAGCATTTACCACAGTGCACAACTGTACCCAATCGCACCATACTCACTCTGTTGTACTTTGAAGAGGGCTCACTCCCTCCGCATACTGCACACAGATGATTTTTGATCTGTTCCTAAAATTAGAGAAGGGACAGGCAAAGGAAGCCTGGGGTGATAAAAGATGATTAGGACACTTATTTCTCACACTCATTCTACACATGGTCCTAAAAATAAAGCTCTCAGAAACAGCTCAGGTAATTGGGGCAGCACCGAGTCCAGTCAGAAAACCCCATTCCCACTGAGCTGCTCTACTTTTTCTTTGTGCCTCCCGAAACCCGACGATGCCAATGTGCCCATCTGCCGCTGGAGGACCTGCCAGGCGTGCGGACAAAAGCTGCTGCAGGAGTGGACAGCGGAGGGAATGATGATCGATGACGCCAGATTAGATAGGTGGGAACCTCCGCCATTATCCTCGGGACAGGCGGGATGTCTGGAGAAAGGCTGAGAGTTCAGGGTCAAAACTGGGGCTGGATGGAGGCCAGAGGCGGAGACAAAGAGTGAGAGAAGATGGGATGGACATGACAACGCTAAATTTATCTGGAATCAAATACCAGCTTCTTCTTTTTTTCCCCCCCTCGGAGGAAGTAATCAGTTCTGTCTGATCAGAAATTGATGGTTTTTCAAATTAAGACGCCCCCAACTAGATTAGATTCTGTTTGATTTTGAGCAGAGACAAATATCGCAACGTAAATGTGATTCAACCGCGAGGACACTGGCTCGACAGGACAGAACAACAGGAAGTTATCAGTAGTTAATTGTCAGCATGACTCAATCTGACCACGGCCTGAGTCATTTCAGCTCCTCTGCTCAGACCAAGCCATTAAAACAAAAGCCAACACTGTAATATTTAGAAGGCAGCTGCCAGTGGAAGATGGAGCATTCAGCTTGTAGGAAGTCTCACTCAGGCTGATCAATAGGGATAATGTCTCTCCTGTCTCTGATTGTTTCACCCCCTCATAGCCATGTGTTTTCAAAGGAACCAGAGCGGGAGCGTAAATCCACTCCCCTGACCTCTGTGGTAGAAACGTATCTGTGTGGAGACATTTACCTCAGCTGTCACTTCGTCGTACCCACCGGCCGGGACCTCACTCAGAGACGTTCATCTCCCAGAGACTTCTCACTTGCCCCTTGTGAAGAGCTCCTTCCTCCCGACTTGACTGCAAGTGAGTCAGCTGGCGGACTGGTGGGAGAGATGGGATGATATGTGGGGAGGAAGACAAGAGCGTGTGGAGAGAAAGAGAGAGAGAGAGAGGACGGCTGTGAATGAACAATTTAAGACTGGAGCTGGGAAAAAGAACAATGTGGTCAGCAAAATACAGACAGAGACAGAGAGGGAGTTCCATCAGCTTAAAAACAAGGGGGTGGAGGCAATATAGTAAATGGCTGCAGTCTGGGTGTGGAGGTCCAGAGAGAGAGAGAGAGAGAGAGAGAGACGGCAGTATTGAGATGGAAAGCACAACTAATTAAAGTAGAAAGGGAGAAGAGGATACTGTGTCATGGTGGGGAGGACAAACATACAGCAGATATAGACAGGTGTCATGAAAGCTACAGAAACGGTCATTGTTGTTGTACACTGAGAGGTTCTAGAAAAAAGACAATCTGCACTCTGGTCCTCGAAAAATGATTCTTTTTTGTTCGAGGAAAAGACAAGAGCCACTGCAGGTCAACACTACAACAGCAGGAGGAATAACAGGCTGCCAGAGAGGCCTTACAGCCTTAAAGAAGCATCAAATGATGAGAATGAAATGTTCAAGCTCAACATTCTATCTTGAAGACATATGCATGAAAAATGACAGAGAAGAGGAAAAGTAAAAATAGAAAAGAGGAGGTATATTTACTGTGTGTATTGAAAGTGTAGCAAAATCAGATGAAAAACACATGAAGGAAGTTGAGTGGACACAGATGGCAGGCAAAAAACAAATTCCTAGTTCATGAGAAATCGCTTAAGGTCTTGGGCAATAACATGAGGTCCATGTTATGAATAGTTGAAATTGGCCGATAATGGGAATTTTCGGCAAACGATGAGCGGTCATTATCAAAAGATTCACGTTGTCATTCAGAGACATCTCATCGAACTTGTATTTTCATGTGGTCATGTGGTCAATGTGGCCAAGCAACCAGTTTACTACAGGGTTCATGAGAGACTATAATCAATTGCATAAAATCAGACGTACATGATCTGTTCGGACCATAAACATGTTCATTACATGTTTTCTCATCAATCATTCGACAAGAGAGACGACCTTTCAGTCCAAATCTCTGTTCAACAATCGTTGATTAAATTTCAACAACATTTTTGACATTTAATCTTTTTTGTTTGTTTGTTGCTGTCTCCATCTACATAATCAAATAATGTATATAAACTGTAATCAAAGCCACCCTAATATTCTTTATAAAAGGGTTCACATCAATACTCATAACCTTCTCTGTGTTTTAAAATCATAGTGTGTAGGCCCGGAGCACAGATTGTTGTTCAAAAGATCCTACAGATCAACATTCATCAAGAAGAGAAAATCACATCTGCCGTCGAAATAATTTCCCAACAACTTCACCAACTGCTCCTCCGTACATTGTTTGTAAGGACAGCAGATGGATTGATGAGGCCTTAGAGCCGTGAAGAGGAAAGGAGTGAGCAGCGGAATGAATCTCCTCCAGTTAGTCACAGCCACTTTCACATGAAGGCTGATTTGCCAATTCATTGATGAGTTGATCAACTGAAAGTAATTACTCAAAAATATTTTTTTAATAGGTTATTGGGTAAATCATTCATTAAGAAAAAAAAAGCTAACCATTGACAGGTTCCTGCCTTTTCTCCAACATGAGGATTTCCTATTATATATTACGAACCTTAGACCATAGAATATTTATTAATACCTGTTCTTATTACAAACCTATTGTACCGTACATTGAATATTTATATATATTGATGAACATTAGATTTTCAGCTGTTTGACAGACAGATCAAGCAATTGGAATGACACATCCATAGGTGCATTTCATAAATTTAATGAAGGCCGAATTGCATTTTCACTATCTGCCTCAGTTCCACATCCATTTCTCGCAGCCCCCAGTTTTGCACTGAGGTGTGCAGGTAAACACGGGGTTAAAAGAAAAGTAAAGGAAAGTGGGAACATGTTGTGAGTGCAGAGAGTGACAGGAAAAGATTCTTTAATGAAAGAAAGCAGTGAGCCAACAGTATGTGGGGAGAAAAAAGGGACAAAGACATAGAGCGTTGATGTGACAATGCAGCAGGGAGAAGGGGGAGAGGTGACAGGCGGCAGAGCCGAAGATAGATGTAAGATCCAGCAGTGAGAAGTGGCCAGTCGGAGGTAGATTCAACCACGCTTTGCTCCACTGACTTGCACGGGGCCTGGGCTGCTGGTGTGGCCGGCCTTCGGAGGTCCATTGATCCAGTTAAAGTCATTAGGTGGCCAGAAGGTCAGCCAGCCGTCTCTGACCCGGCGTTAATCACTCACTAATTGAAGGGAAATGACTCTGATTTAGTTTCCCTCCGTGTTTAGAGTGGCGCCCGCTGCCAGATATGACCAGCACTTCACTCACCAGAGCACATCTCATCAGGCATGTTAACTGCGTGTAAATGGCAATGAGTCGGCCTCAGACACACGTGCAGGATGCAGCGGTATGCCAGAGATTAGAGCACCGCCAAAGACCAGTTGTTGTTGTTGTTGTTGTTGTTGTTGTTGTTGTCAGTGAATCAAAACAAGGGCAGTCAGACAGTGGGGAAATGGCAATTTGCAGCTTTTGAATACTCAAATTATCCTCATTGATATTCAAATCAGGGCTTTGCATTGGAATTTGTTACCGTACAAACATTGTTAAAGCCAACTGTGATGTTTACTGCCTTTTTTTTTTACTTCAAAGGCTTTTTGCCTCCAAAAAAGCAAAGACCCCCTTCCTGCTCTTTATCCTGTATCACAATGCACCATGTTGGAGTTACATCAACCCCAGCATGTGCATTTTTTTTTAAATGCAGCGTCATGTGCAGCCCATGGAAATGTCACCAAGAGGAGACGGAGATCTTTTTTTGCACTTTAAATTTCTCCATGCTGTTTTTACAGATAACACACCGTTTATTTTTCTGGTGGTCTCGTCAAATACCTGTGCAGTCGTTACATCCTGCTATATTACACCTCTCGCGGCGGCTTAGCAGCATCGTGCCTCCAAATGATAACCTTCAGTAGTTGACTGCATTGCATGATCTGTTTTATGACAGGGCTGAATTTCATGCAGTGGCTCCTCTCCTCTAAAATGCCACAAGGTGCCCACTGCTGTGCCACAGAGGGGAGGTGAGGGAGAAGCTTGGATGGGTGGGGTGGGGAGGGGAGGGGTTGCAGATGCAATGTGGTGAATAGATAGCGACCACGGATACTTGGAAGCTCAGACGTAATAAAGACTATGACCTTTACAGTAGGCAGACTGTCACTTCTGGTTTGCGTCTGGACGCTGCGGTCTGCGTCCTGGCGTCGTTGACCAAAGGCCAGCCGTACGTGCATCCACCCGAGCCCAACTCTTTCCACGGCTGACCCCTCCCTACAGGTAAAAGAAAATAAATCAAACGACGCACACGGATGCACAATTATATTCAGCAATAAGCCAAAAGATTTGTCACTGCGTAATTCGTGCTGCTCCCTGGTCCCCATCCTCTGAGGCAGAGCAGAGACAGCCAGCCGCCTGATCAGGAGGTGATGACAAACCCGAGAGATTCACAACAGCACATAACGCCCTCCCCAACCCGTCACGCCGCTGTCAAAACGGAGGGCTGCTCCTGTCCACCTCAATATGTCAGGCTTCTCCTTCATCTAATCATCAGAAGCACATGGGTTCACGAGATCTGCTTCAGGAGAGTCGCGCAACTGAGGACAAACGTGAAAAAGCACAAAATCACGACAACAGCGCGTGTCTCAGTTGCAAGTTTCCACCTGGATTCTTTATATTTGGAACATCCATCATGAATAAACCACACTGTAATAACAACAGGGGAGAAACAACAGAAAGCCTTCGGTGTGGCGCTCACACCCTGTAAATAGCATTCGTGTTAACTGGTTGGTGCTTCAGGTGAAGCCAGTGTTTAATGATTATGAATATTCATGCAGCTTCACCTTGTTCTTTCCAGTGATTTGGAGGATCAGGGAACTTTTGACAGAGAAAGGAGAGGGAGATAGATGCAGCAAAGAAATCAGTGAGCAGCATTATAAGTTTTGTCCAGTACAAATATGTCTCTCAAGCTAATTAGAAACATTTAAAACAATTACTCTAATGAACTGATTCTGTTCCTTTGCACGCTTGGGCTCTCTGCAAAAAATGAAAGAAAGGCTTAATAATTTTGCCTTGTGAGCACTGTATTATTGTGATTTATTCCAGAGACACTGAAGACAGCACAAGTAAAACAAATTACTCTGAGAGCTTTCTGGCTCATACACAAAGTAGTCATTATAAATGAACGACCGGCGGCCTTCATTTCCTCCTCAGCTGCACTATTACTGATGAGGAGGGATCACGATTATCGGTGCACTTTTATTTTTTTATTTTTTATTTTTCCATTTCCAATACTCTTGTCAATTTCTGCTGCCTTTTATGCATTTCCCCCTCCTCTTATTCCTCACATGGGTTTACGGGAAAAGGCAGTCTTGATCATTTTAGAATTTGTTACTAACAACAGTCGCGCCCCCCCCCCCCCCCCCAAATTGTTCCCAGTTAAAGGCACTTTAAACCAAAGTGCACTGACATGAAGCATGTATGTCAGGGAACATCCTGTTCACTCTGGGCAGTCTAATGATCTCCACCCAGCGGAGGCCCCGGCACAATGCATTGCAACAGCTCATTTAGCAACACCGCTGATATTTCCTTTTCTTCTCGACAGTTATAAGAAAGACGCTCAGCTGAAGTTGCAACAAAATTTCTACAAAAGGAAATCAAAAAAACCAAAAAAAAACATCTTTCAAATCTTTTTTCTAGGGAAATTGCCTGCATGGTTTTATCATATTTTCTCCAGAAATTAAAAAAATCAAAGCCTCCTTACAGCAACAGATGCTTTCAGAATGTGTAAAATCAAGCGTGGCCAGTAGAAAATTGCCTCTGTGCTTCATACATGAAGGGAGGTGGGGGGCAAAAACCTGCTTGGCCAATGTACTGTAAAACAAGGGCTTAGCATGGGGTCTGAAATCCTTGCATGGCAGCACTGTAATTTCATTTATCACGCCTCGGCACACACTAAATCAGACATGGACGCTCCCCATTCTGCTACGGGTATGCAGGTCTGCAGCAGGGGGGCTGAGGGTTAGAGGTGGGGGAGGGTCAGAGACGCAGCAAAGAAACACCAGCAGTAGCGGTGGTGGGGTTTTAGATTTCCAGTGTTGTAATGGGTCCTCAGGTGGAACAAAATCTGCACGCAAGAGCAGGTAAAAGAAGACGGGTACACAGGGGAGGATGAAGAGGAGGAGAGAGAACGACAGGTGCAAACTGCAGACATGCAAGGGCTTTAGTGGAGGAGAGGAGAGCCAGAGAGGCAGAACAAACACGTCTTTTAAGTTTGCATTTGTTACTGCTAGGAAAACACAAAAGGATTTAGTTTTAAATCCCTGGTGACAGTAAAGATTTTCTTGATAAGCAGGAGTGTAACTGAATGTGGGCAGTTTTGAGCTCTAATGTACCAGTGGATTCCAGTAAAATGTTGGATTCATGTCTATTACCAGGAAGCACATGAGCATCTCAAATTCTTTGCAGGTGACAGGGCAGTAATTTGAACCACAGGAGGTGGAAGTCATAGTCATAGTGAACATTAAGGTCTGTAATGAAACCAGGAACAAAATGTCAAGACTGAACGACTAGTAAACCTCGCCATAGCCCGACGTTTCAGATCTTCTTGGCAAGGCACGTCGGTGAGCAGGTGCACAACACCAGGATCCTGCATCCTTTCTTGCATTCACTGGAATGCAGTCATTTTTAGTCACATCAATTGAACCGGTGGCATTTCCGGCTGTAACTTGTCAATCTGTCAGTTGTAAAGGTCTATTTTGATCTGAAATGTGTTGAATATGAGCAGATACCTGAGACAAAGCCCTTTAAAGTCAAAGTACTTGTACCATAACAACAAATCACAGTTAGTGCTCTCTCGCCGTCATCTTTTGCTCATCAGTTCTGACAAAGCAGCAGAGAAGGGACACTGTGGGAGTGTGACGTAATCAAGTGGAGAGGCTGCAGGGCAAATTGGGTCAGTGCCAGCATCAGTCTTTACACATGATTTTAGCGTGTTTGAGATTTTGTCATGCGTGGCAGTTTGTCTGAGTCAACACTAGGATCAGTGTGAGCGTAAAGTGAGGGATTGATTTCACTTGTCACAGCATCATCAGGGACTCTGTTGACAAAGTGACCATATTACCAAATAAGATATTTTCTATTGATTAATGTCCAATAAGTTAGAAAGATTTTGGTGTGATTACACACCGAAGTGACACGTTTGGTTTTGATGAAATGAATTGACTGCAGGTAAATGGTAAAACATGGTTAAAAGAGACAATGGACGCAATTTTATGCATTTATTCATGTAGTTATTCCACTCCGATTCAAAGGCTCAAGGCTGGGTCAGCGATTTAATAGCCAAAAATACTCTAGAATTTATGGTTAATGTTTTTTTTTTATCTCCTTCAGGTTTTCTCTTCATTTTTTGTACCATCCTTCCTTCCTTAAAAATGCCACAAAACTTTGAAAAGTGCATTTTTGTGAATATCTCCAAAACTTCTCAAGTTATCCATAATACACCCCATAAAAATGTTCCCTGTCGTCAAGGCTCGTGAGGTCACAAATTTGCAACAAGAAACCACCAACATTTTTTCCCCAAAGGTTTTATAACCATCCTGTTCAAACAACATTCTCTTTTTTTCTTTTTACACAGCCAGAGAACAAAAAAGATTAAACATAATAAACTCCCAAACCTTTTGTACAGAGAAATCAAACTAAATGAAGAAAACGTCTCTTATATTAGTCCATGTTTTATCCTCTGAATCCACACTTGTATTTGCCATTTAATTGGGAAGGGAGACACAACTGTGTCAAACATGAGGCTCTCTGTGTTGTACGCGATGTCAATCAGTCCGTATCTCTTGCTGGTTTTATCTGTTTTATATGGAATAGAAACCAGTAAGTTTAGGCCATTCAACAAGTAATCCAGTATTGTCTATGATAGTGTGTGCGTGTGTTCAAAGGTTATCAGTGTGAATGTGTCAGGAGTAGGCAAATCTAAATCAACTGTCTGAATGCATGTCTGAGTTTGTTAAGAGTCTCGTAGTTTAAGCCAGTCCGAATCCCTCGGAGCATTCCTGAATGGCCAACAGCAGCATATGTCTCAGCTTCTCATAGCTCTCGTAGGCTGGGAGGTCCAGCTGGTTAAAGCTGTGGAAAGGGAAAGATCATACAATTTAAGTTCGATTTTCACAATTCTTTTCCTTTCAGGACGGACACTGTCATTTGTTATTTTGGTTATGGATTTGTTACACAAGTACCAGGTATGAGCAGATGGCAGGCGGTCAGTGGAGCGGTCGTCACGGTGAATCTGGAACTTCTGGATGCCGTTCATGCCCTCCAGAGCAGCAAAGCCCTGGAGGGGAACCTTGGACGTACCAGTGACAAACTGTAGGAACTTGGCCCGGTCTGCTTGGTCAAAGGACCGCAGGGCCCTCCAGAACCACTGGATCTAAAGAAAAGCGTGACAAACGCAGTTGGGTTATAAAAATGTTCCAGTACAATTTTGTCAGTCGTTTTTCTGTCTGGGGGAACAATAGCAACGGCTAGAAGACATGGGCAACAACAGCAAAATGATAGCATTTTTTACGCATATATATATATATATATATATATATATATATATGCATATGCATACATTTCCATAATACTGTTGTGAATTAACTTATGCATACCTGGATGGAGCTGGACTGGTATTTGTGATATTCAGTGTTGGCCTTTAGGTCGTCGATGTCAATAGTGGGCAGGCCAGAGATGAGCAGCTCCAGCTCCTGCTCAGTGAAGATGGAGATCAGTCTCTTGGGGATGATCTCGTAGAATCCCTCGAGGAAGGCGGCCAGCTGCTTGCGGATTGCACCTAGAAAACAAGCGTTAAGTATTCACTCTGGGATCTTTTTTGTAAAAATGGGAAATATCCTCTATTTGGCATGCGACCAACTGTGCAATCAATTCATTTGGCGGCTATTGCTTCCAATTAAGCAGCTGGAATTGTAATACTTTATTGAATAATGAAAGTGAGCAGCAGCTGGAGGATGTTGGTTATGATAAATCTGCCATCTTACTGAGAGAAACACCACTGGCTCCCTTCTGAATATTGATCAGCCCAACATTTAAAAGTGCTGCCACCTGGTGCTTTCTTTGTGTACCTATGAGAATATATGCCCTGAACTGACATCTGTAGATTAAACGATATCGATAAACCAATATGCACTGAACGATACAAATATTATCATTTTGAGAGCCTTCTGCGCTCCGCTCCATAAGGCCCACTTGTGGTGCAGTTATGGTAAAGCAAAAATGAAAAAGATTCAGGAGGAGTTAAATGAAGCATTCAGAATCTCAAGCTCCAAAGGTGGACAAGTACTTGGCGATGTTTCTTGCTGTGTTTACGAATTTGTAAAAATGTGTCTCAATTAATTGTATAAAAAAATATTAGACGCAGCAAAGTAACACCAGCAGTAGCGGTTGTGGGGTTTTAGATTTCCAGTGTTGTAATGGGTACTCAAGTGGAACAAATTCTGCACGCAAGAGCAGGTAAAAGAAGACGGGTACACAGGGGAGGATGAAGACGAGGAGAGAGAACGACAGGTGCAAAATGCAGACATGCAAGGGTAACCCTCTTGTTTTTGGAAACATTGGAACAGTTGTCTGTATATATTTTAATCACTGGGGACTTCTAGTTTCTGTGTTGAGGTCCTTGTATTGTATTTCCTTGTTTTTATAATGATAAGGACCCATGTGTCTGCAATAAAAGTTAAAGTTATTGCACACTTGCTGCAAATGGGAAATTAAAGGTTTGGTAAGATAACCATAGACTTACCTGTCATCTTCATCTGGCAGACCAGGTGCACATACTCCTTTTTGTTTTCCTCTGTGACCAGGATATTGGCTCCATTGGGCTTGAGGTCTCTCACTTCACAGACCCCAAACTCCTGGACCTACAAACACAGCACACACACACACGGACGCTTTCAGTGTTGGACGTCTTACAGAGTTTCAGTTAAAAGATATTTTAATGCAATCGGATTTCTAATGACACTTGTGACAGTGATTTTAAGAGAACATTAAGCATTAAACTACTGAGGCCAAATCCCAATTTCAACAGTTATGGCAGGAAAACAGTATGAAAATCAATTTTCCACTTGAAGCTAATTGGAAAATTTAAAGAACAGATGCCAACCTCTGTGCTAAACGTCAGCTCATAGCCCAGTGTGGAAACATCATTCTCCAACAAGTAAACCAAGCCCTGGAAGAACGGGTAGTCCTCACTCTCCATGTCTGTGTATCTGAGAATAACAGGAAATACAAACATTTATTCGTATATCAAGAAAAAGAATGCAAAATATAGGTAACCAAGATCTATTGATGCCACATTTAGTATAGCAATCAAATTGGCTTGGTTTGTGGGGATTATCGGTTGGTTGGAACATATCTTGAACAATTGGGTTACTCGATTGTAACAACCAGTAGCTCAAATACCTGACACTCTTGCCCAGGATGTGCTTGTAGAAGCTGCGGGTGAAGTAGCATTCCAATAACCGGTTATCGTAGACTGCCTTGGCCACCACGCGACCCACAAACTTGAAGTAACTGAGGTGATTGGGGTTGCAGTGGGATGAGGGGTTGATGGTGTATGTGACGCGGTCGCCTGGTGAGGTGCGGAACAGGGCGTACATGGGGTTGAACATCTCCCGGGAGATGATCATGTACCATTCCCTCAGCAGGCCACCAGCATCCTGGCCCTCCTCACCTTCAAACACAATGTACCTGTAGTGGAAAGGGAGAATATAACTCAGGTTGAGTGGTTTAGTCGTCAAGTAGTGAAGTAGTGGGCTGCTCAAAGATCAAAACATCAATTGGTGCAACTGGCCACAGGTGGAGAAAAGAGCAATGGAGCCTTACAGTCTATTTTTCATGTCCTCTGGGCTCTTGCGATGCAGCTCCCTGTAGGAGTCCTCAAACACGTGATCTCTCCTCACATGCACGGCCATGTCCTCTTTCCTCAGGCCTTCATCCAGCCGCTCCAACTCCTGACGGAAGTACCTGCAGAGACGGCCATGAAAGAACAGTCAGTAATTTGAAAAAACAGTAACTGTCTATTAGACAGTGTAAGACAGGAGTGTAAAACAATCCACCCTTACTTTCTCTTAACATCAAAGTCCAGGATCCGTATGTAGTCAACCAGTACTGCAAAAGGCCCATCTGCCAAGTGAGTCGTGGACTGGCGCAGGATCTGGTTAAGCACTGTACGGTGAGTTTCTAAACAGGAAGAAAAAGTCTTGTTATACACTGTACTACACACAAGAACAAAACATTATCATTCTCCTTACTAAAGTCTTTCAGGCTCACCGGCAAAACGGAGGAATTTCTGGGTGTCCGGTGGCAGGTTGGAAGAGATATGCATGGAGGATGGTTCCCTTGAAAAGAATGGGTCCAGGGATGATGGTGTGGCAGGTGTAAGGGGTGCTGGTGAAAGCGGGGGAGGCTCATCTTTGATGTGGGACAGCTGGCTCTCCCGGGTGTCCCTCACAGGAGGTTTGCTCTCTCGTTCCGTGGCGTGGACAAGGAAGAAGGCCTCCACAGCAGGCTGGAGAACTTCAGAACGAAAGAAAACATTCTTATGGGAACACATTCCCTAACCTGCGGCTTCAACAGAAATAAATACAATACAAATCACACAAAGCGTAGAAAAATGCATTTCTTCAGTTGCACCTACCCAGTACAGCATGCTGGTCATGGGACTCCTCCAGCTCCTTCAGGCACTCCCCAAGCATGTCCCACAGTTCATCCAACAAAAGCTGCTCACTGAGCAGAGGGAGTTCTGGGAGTCGCTCCTCACTCTCTGCCTGGCTGCTCCCTTCTTCATCTAAAAAAAAAGGAAATTTCCAATAAACACGGCAGGTGATGACTCCTGTCCCTTGTCAAATCTGTACAGTGTAACCAGTAAATGATTTATATCATTGTATCATGAGCTCTGGATGTCGGAGGCATTTTTACTGAAGAAAGGCAAATCACCAGGTGTTTGAATTGTCACTAAAAGATTGAACAGTCATACCCAGAGGTGCAGGGTCCTGCTCTAGAGGAGAAGGCTGGTCCACGTCCATTGGAGAGTCGTCTCTCTGGGCTGCTTGAGCTTCTGACATCGACTGCACCTCGGGCTACAGAAAATAAATCAGGAAAGACAAGATAGGGCAGTGACAGAGGATGAATGACAGGGAGGGGGAAAAAAAACCCAGAAGAATAAATGATTAACACAAAGAAAAAAATTCAAAGTTGTCTATTATGACTGACAGTGACATGCAAAATGACATTCCCATGATCCACTCAGAAAGGAGCAGTGCTGGGATTGGATAGGGAAGGGGGAGGGCGAAACGCATGAAGCCATGTCAGCCAGCAAACACAATATCAGAGGAACAGATCGAACTGTTTGGAGCAGGCAGCACATTTACATACAGAACTATTTAAAATGTAGTGGAGCCCCAGTGCATGGGCCACTCTGTTCGGGGCTGTCAACATTCATCATTGTCATTATACATAAACTAATTGACAAAGGCTCGAGCACAGACTGCATTATGTTGTTTACAGATAATTACATTTAATATCTAATGGTAAAAAAGGTAACTTTTCCCCAAAATATGACAGATATAAATTACAAGCAATAGATTATGAATTTCAAAATGCACAAACCCAGAGAGGCAAAGCCAAAGTAGATATGATGCATGTCAGCAGCAGTTAGCAGTTTAATAGCATTCATCTTGATGATGTTCTTTTTTTCATTGTTCACATGATTTCCTGAAGTAAGTGTGTGCAGGGTGTAAGTAGGAGTAGGCCTGCTGTCAGTGTAGCCCATGCTAACCGTGGCAGCAGCAGCCGTGCCAGCAGGGGGAGCAGCACCAGTGGGGGCATGGGGGGTCGCCACTGAGGATCCGGTGGTAGCTGCGGCGGCGACGGCGGCAGAGGCAGAAGAGGCGGTGGGTAGGGGAGCCTGTTGTAGCCGGCGTGCCCGCTGACCCTCTCTCACCATCTGGATGATGGCATCAGCTTCAGCCTCAAGTTGACGCACTGCAGCCTGGATGCTGCTGGTTGAGCCCAAACTGGTGGAGCCTAGCCATTTAGAGAGGGAGGAGAGGGGTTTTATCGTAGATCATCACGATATTGTAATGCACACATCAAGAAAACTGTCAATGTAACATCTTACCTAATCGCCCTGTCTGTTTGGCTTTCTTGTTGGCACGCCTCGTGTCCTCACGGAGCTGGATAATGACCTGCAGCACTCGCAAGAAAAACTTCTGCGTCGACGTCTTGGAGGTGAGTGAGCTCATACAGGGAAGCTGTAGTTCACGTCCCCCGAGAGTTCGCTTCTGTGCGGCCACAATGACCACACTCTCCGACCCGTCAAACCTGTGCCCCAGCCAACAAAGTCATACGAGGTAAAGGAAATTGTAGTGGTAGGATATTTCATGTAAAAACATACACCATCAGTACATACTAGTAGCGCTTGGGATAATTTAATTTGTTTAAATAATGTCAGTCTGCCAGTCCCCTTTGCAATCCCAGTGACCCTGTGTGTTGCCAACCTATTGCCATTGGGCAGCCCAGAGTCATAACCCGCTAACCTGCTGGTCATCTTGCCCTTGAGTCTGCCCGAGATGGAGGAATCCTCTGGCGGGCCATCCGGGGAGTGTGAATCAGCATGTGCCCGTCTCTGCTGCTCCAAGTTGTACTCTCTAAGTTCAGCCAGTAATGTGCCTGAGAGAGAGAATGTTCAAACATATCTGTAAAGAGATGTGCATTTGCCTACATAGGAGCATCACAACAGGAATCTGTACAGTCATCAGGCACTAACCGATCTGTTTGCACAGAGTGTATCCAAGGTGTCTGGCTCCACTGAGCAGCAGTCTGAGGACAGTGTCTCTGGTGGCACCGTCTCCTCTGGATAGCTGTAGCAGAATGTTAGCTGCATCCTCTAGACCCTCCTCTGAACATGAGTGAGATGTCAACACCTTGTAAGGAAAAGGAGAAGAGTTGTTAGAGACAACATTGGGGATATTGATGTAAAAACCCACAAAAAAACATCCGACTGCAGGTCTACTTTCTCTGGCTGTTTGTTTGATTGCTTGTTTGCTTACTAATAATGAGTAGACGTTATAAAACTAACCAGACAGACGGTATTCAGTTAACGTCTGTCACGGTCTAGATACTAGGGCTGCAACTAACAATCTTACATCATCGATATATCTGTTTATTTTCTCAATTAATCAAATAGTTGTTTTGAAGATAAAATGTAATAAAAAAGGTGAAAAATGTTGATTGTTTCCCAAACCACAAGATATTGCTCATTGAATCAAAAACAGATTTTCAATATTATTATTTATTTATATGTTAAAGGAGGAGATTCTGTTTTGCCCTCCCACTACTGCTCTGCACGTTAAGGGAATTTCAGTTTTCCATCGACAGTAAAGGAAATTCACACATTTCATGACAGCATAACTGAGACCTGTGACAGTTTTCAACTAATTTTTCCATACCTCCACAGACAGTTGAAGCTGTTTCTCTGTGAGTCCACTGGAGGCCATCTTGTCACACTCTGGACTGGTAGTGCCCCTCTGTTTCCCTATTTTGGAACCCCCGCCAAAAAACCATAGGTCATTATTCTCTACTATAATCTCTTTTACACTGTAATGCCTAAATGATAACAGTTAACATTTTATTTTGGAATAAACTGACACTACCTGTAGAGGTTGTTCCAGTGGACGTGGGTATAACGATTGTTGTAGAGGACGTCAGGGAGGCCGTTAGACTTCCTGAAGATGTACCCTGGGCTGCAGGTCCCACAGAGGCCCCTGGGCCTGCCACAATGGGCTGGGTAGAGGCCACAGATGCTGTGACCTGTGTTGTAACTGGGGCTGTAGCAACTGAACTGGTTGCTACATTGGTGTTGGCAGCCTGTGGGGTGGGGTGTCCAGCAGGCACCTCGGTGGCCTTGTTGTCAGGCAGGGCAATGGATATGAGGGAGAGCAGGCGTAGCAGCTTTTCAGTGAGCAAAGAGCTCCGTCTGATAACTGGGTGGGACAGCATGTTCATCAGCTGGCCTAGAGGGGAGGTCTCCAGGCTAAACTGGGCCCCCTCAGCCTCTGCACTGCCCCCTAGAGGCACTGTCTTCATAGAGGCTTTGCCCTTGCGACTGACATTCATGTTGTCCAGCTTGACCAGCAGGTCCCAAAAATCGGTGGAAATGCCCAGAGACTGGGGAGTAATGGCAGAGGAGCCAAAGGAGTTCAGTGCATTGGCGATATTGGAGCTGGGGTTGCTTTGAGACAGCAACCCTGACCTGGAGCTCCCACCTCCAACCACTCCCACAGATGAGCCCGGACAAAGACGAGACTCCAGGTCAGATGTAAATGCTGACAGATCCTTACACCGCTGCTGCGTGAAGTGGCTGGGAAACACCTGCATGGGGTAGACAAGAAAGAAAAGTGACTTAAATTTTAAATCACTAGACTTTTTCCTTCTACAACATGAAATAACAATATATGAAGAGGCGATGGCAGATGAATATAGGTGGACCGTCACCTTAGCTAGCTGGATAAGTGTGTCCAACACATGTCGACAGACCACCGGAGCAGCTTGAGGGTGGATGTGAACAGTAGAGCCTCCACCTCCAGCACACGTGACACCTGCAGCAGCACCTGACACTCCTCCCAGCGTTCCAGATCCTGTAGAGCCCCCAGCCGAGTGGCGGTCAGCATGTTTCCTACCTGATGCTCGCTGAATCTGGAAAATGTTTGTCCGGCAGCCCAAAGCTGCATCCATAGAAACTGAAAGCCAGGAAAGCTGGCTTGAGCTGCGAGACTCCACCCTGTTCAGTAGCTCTAAGGAGGATGACGAGGATGAAGAAGAGGAGGACGAAGAGGAGAGGGAGGAGGTAGCAGAAACTTTTCCTCCGCAGCCTCCCTGGGTGCTCCTCTTGCCACGGGAGTCTTCTAAGCGTGAGGTCTCCACACACACCTCACTTTCGCTGCTGCGTTGAAGGATGGACAACAGGCTCCGAATGACCCACCCACGTGTCTGAGAGTGGTAGCAGAGGTTCCTGAGCACACGGTGCAGACGGCTGGTGTTAAGCTTCGGTTCATCCACAAAAAGCAAAACCAGCAGGCAGGACAAGGCCTCGTGGTCCAGCAGCAATCGGCCACGCAGACGCAACAAGGAGTCCACGCTAGAACTGGATGGTCTAAGGAAAAAAATAAATACAAAATATTCAGTTGGTCACCTGTCACAAATGGTTTATCAGGACCACCTAGAAAATATTCAATAGCATAAAAGTGATCACTGTCGTCACCGTCACTGTCTTCTCTCACCTGTGGTTTGTTCCTCCCCCCATCTGAAATGTGCCCCCTCTTTGCACAGCCAGCCGGGTGTACTGGACGCCACGGTTGCTCCCTAACCGACTGGTGAAGGCTGGTGAGCGCAAAATGGCTGACAGCGCTGAAGAAGAGCTATGACCAAACAGCCTCTCGTGCATCAGTTGCCTCTGGCGTGCCTCTTGCTCTCTACGCAACGCAGCTGCTTCTGCTGCAATGTCTGGGGGCATGACAGCCAACACACTGTCCTCCATATCCTCCAGGACACTGCGTCGGAGCTCCGAAGGCAGCGTCTGGATGAAGGTGACTGGATCCAAAGGTGTGTCTCCCTGTGTAGGCTGCTGGGATAGCTCCCTGCGCTGCTGCTCTGCCCGTTGCTGGGCAAGAACCTAAGATGACCAATGGCATGTTTAATTAAAAGGAAATTATCTTTGCCCAGCTTACAGATCTAAAGCTAAGCATTTGTCTACTGCAATCTTTCATCATTTTTAAATGACTCACCTCCTCCTGGATGGCAGGTGGCAAGGCCGCCAGGAATTCGGGGCTGACTTCTGTGACCCCTGGTCCTCCCAGTATAGCTACAGCAGAGGGCGGCAGGCTGGTGGCAGCAGGAGGACGGGAGGGTGGTCTGATCCCAAGCTGATTTTGCAGCACCTCTCGACGGATGTCCTCTGGAAGAGCTGCCAGGAAAGAGGGATCCACGCCTTCGGGCAAACTGATGCCTGCCAAGGTTAAAATAACAAAACACAAATAATGTGAGATGTAATATTGGCTCAAAAATATTTTTAAAATGCAGAAAAATATGGTAGCAAATGATTTTACCTGCAAGTGGGTCCTCCTCCTCGTTGCTGGTGGATGGGAGGGGCTCTTCCTGTATGGCTTGAGACTGGCTGTCAGCACTATCACTTCTAGGCATCGTTTCCCCAGGGGAAGATACAGAAGTGGAGCTGTAAAAAAGAAGAACATTCAAAGAAAAAAAGGTTTTTATCAGTTAGCCAAAATGTGTGTGATGATATACTTATTAATATGGTTTACAAAGTGATGAACGTAGTGGAATGTGCTTTAAATCATATGTGAAGATTTAACTGAACCATTAAAATTGTTTTGTATTGGTTAATAACTGTGTAGCAACAATTGTCAAAACTAGTCCAAAGGAATGCAAAAATGTATTTGATGACAGACTTTGCCCAATCTCTGAGCGAAATTGGGCAAAATAAGCTGGGTTTTTTGTATGAGATTGAAATACACAACATACGTTGCCAATGAAAGGGAGTAGGAATTTTACACTACCCTTCACTTTTTATATAAAAGTTTATTGTTACCTAAGAGATAAAAAACACGGATACGGATTTAGATTTGGTGACATGAGCTACTCACCCAGTCTCTGCATCTGTCTGCCTGTCAGTCAGCCCACTTTCCCCACTACCAGAAAGCTCCTGAGACAGCTGGGTGGTCTGGGCAGGGATGGGAGCAGTGTCTTCCTGAGTGGCAGAGGCCGGGCTGCTGGTATCCATGGGTGACCCTTCTAGTTGTGACACACCCACTATTGCAGGCTCTGAGGTCTCCACGATGTCTGGACTTAGGGAGGCTGAGAAAAAGAAAAGAGTAACAGCGAGGGGAAAGGTTAGGAAACAATGTCACTAAAAGCCAAGTAGTCTAGTTCCGTGGGTCACCAATTTGTATTTCAGTGTTCAGACATTTTTATGATAGATCCAGCTACAACCAGGATCAACACGATCATTTACATTACAGATGCTTGTCCTTACTGTTGGCTAGTCTGTATAAAGAGAGTTTTCAAAGTTAGTCTACCTTCCCTGCCTTCATCCAATGCTCCTCCTCCTCCTCCGACTCTCTCACCGATTGTGGGTGCTGGGGACATTTCCATCTGAGATGCCTCCGCTTCACTGTTTGGCCTGTCAGCTGCCGACAAGGGTGGAAGGCCTGCGCCCGCCAAAGCAGCCAGCGAGCTGGCATGCGATTCGGCCAAGAGCAGGTCAGCAATTGGCTGGTGGACCTGCTGACTGATCGCAGTCTCCAGGGAGACTAGGGCCTGTTCATGAGGAGCAGGTGTGGTGGGAGTGACCTCTCCAGATGGGGGAGCAGTGAGGAAGCCCTCGGAGACCCTAGGTGGGTCCAGACATGATACTGTACCACCCTGAGCCTGCTCTCCCTCTGCAAGATCCAGAGAGAAAACTTGTGTGAATAAAGGGGTGTAGTTTTTTATTTAGAGGAACTAAAGCCTACTTATGTTTAGATTTCAATTCTAAAAATACTACTGCATAATTGTTGCTAGTGAGTAGTTATGGTCTAAGCATATCAACAGCAACTATTTTATAATTACTAAAAAGGCCATTCAAATATTTAACAATTATTGGAACATTTCCACTGTACACAATTGCAGCCAAGTGTTAACAGAACAGAACATTTTCTACACAGGTGTCAATAGCCTCTGCTGAGGAAGGCAGTAAGTTGTATAGTTATCTCCTGAACGGGGTGCACAATCCTTATCCCCAACAACAACACAACTTACTACCTCACCACAGCACAGCCGGCTGCAGAATGACTGTGAAATACAAGACACACACAAAGCAAACATTGTACACATGAGATATAATATAAATATGCTGAGTTGCGAGTCTAAGACAGCAAAGTGAATCAGATATTTTCCTTATGATGATTATCAGTTATTTACAAGAGTTGGTCTCCTTTGCAGCCGGTAGAGATGCCGAGCTGATATGGCGTTGCCATAAGAAAGACAGTAGACTGTATAGTTATCTCCCAGATCTGGTGTGATCCTAAAACTATACAAACTACTACCTCATCCCATAGCACGCTTTGCTGGCAGCTTGCCTCTGGGTGCCCATCACCGAGTTGTGGCAATTTCAGACAGGTTCGGGAATTTGAACATGAAGAAAAAAAAAACTATACAAATGCCAGTACCTGCAGTGTTGTCTGCACCATTAATTGTCCCCAATCCAGAACCCTAGGGACAAAAACAGATGACATTAGCAACTAGAATGACACATCCATGTCTGACTCTGACTCATATGTAGTGAAACTTTGTAGGAATTTAATAAAAATTTATTAGGTATATTTTTTCTGGACAAGTGTATACATTTTTTAAGTCCAAGTTAACATTTTTGACAAATTTGAAGAAATTCCACAAAGCAATCTTGAGATATCACATTAAACAGACCAAAAAATTTACAGCAAAAAAAAAACTGTATGTATAATTCACCAACCTGCAGGCTCTGTTCCCTGGCCTGTTCTGCGCCAGAGGCCCTCCTCTCATTTTGCTTCGACTCCTCTTCCTCTGCCAGCTGCCTCCTCCTCTTCTCTCTACGCTCTTCGAGTTCCTCATCTCTCAGACTCTCCAGATGCTGCAGGATAGGCACCTTCACAACTGAAAGCAAAAACAGACGTCAAAATTCATCCTTGGTTTGGGCTGTAACAAGTCAGTTAATGCCCCATAATGTGAAGACATTAAACCTGGTGTATTGATTCAAATAGGTAAAAACAGCTTTCACTTATCATAAATTTGGAGGACATTACACATTAATGTAAAATAAAATTATTTACTCCAACTTATAAACCAATGAAGAGCAAATAGACACACTCACATCATTACGTGTATAAAAACACAACACAAGCTTCTTTTTTTTTACATCAGAGAGGCAAGAAGAAGTGAACGCTATGTCCTGGAGTAATTTTTTTTAAAGTTGTATCCACATTGTTTGCCATACAAAATAACATTGTTAAAATAAAGAATGTGATGTAACAGTTGAGCAAAATGCTCAGTGGCTAAAATGGTAGGGAAAACTTGGCAATGTTGAAGTACTCAATCGGAAAGTAAATCAAATTAATCATTATTGTCATACATGCTATCTTAACCAAACCAAAACAAACCTACCTGCTACACAGTCATGCATACTCTCAGCATCCAGCACTTTACACTCATCTGTCCATCTAGTTAAGGCAGTGGGAATACTGGAGAGGGTGCCTAGAGACAGAAAGGACAACAGTTTAGGAATTCAGGCTAATACTAAACCAAAATACCATTTTATTAAGGACAATCAATAGTAACTTTCACCTGCTTGTCCCCCAGTACTGCTCTGCTCATGGAAAAAGTCATCCAACAACTCATCATCTGAGCGAGCAATGATGTGCACATCTTCATTTCCAACCAAAAGGCGGGCACGACCTCGGGACTGCAGAGGCAGAGAGCTGGACAACTGCAAAATGTCTGCTGCAGCGCTGGGGCCCAACAATCTAGAGAAGGGAGCAAACATTTTTATTAGCAATATTGTGCAAAGAAGATGTTGCAAGATGTATTGCTTAACACAGCCACCTAACAACATGCATTCACCTTTGTAAGATGAGTGGAGGGTTGGGCTGACGATTGCCAGGGTAGTGGACATGGATAGTGTGTCCACTGTTGGCAGTGAGCTGGCGCAGTGTCCGCTGACTGCGACCCATGCCCTGGGCTAGGCGGCTGCTAGAGCCCGCCACACCAAGGGTAAGGGAACCGTGGTCAGCGTGGCGCACCATCAGTGGGTGGGAGCTTGGGATGTTCCCTGGGGAGGGAGGGATGTCAGCTGATGGAAAACAGAAAACAGTAGGCAGACATTAGGGGGACAGAGCCACTTACTATTTGACAGACTTTTTTTCCACAGCACAGGAAACGCACAGGTGTAATCGATAACATTACAAACAATTGGAATTTATTTAGGTGAGCTGGTTCCAGGGCCCTGGTATTATGCATGCAACACTATTTGTTTCCACTGTGCTATTCCTGCTACGAAAAGTCAAAATGTCTGCCACGAAAAAGGTCTTTTGTTGGGAAAATCCAGCTGAATGGGTGTTTTTGCAAGGATCAGAGGGAAATGCCTAAAACTTTAATGACCATTTTAGGTGACTCAAACTGAGATTGTGTGTGAAATATCATCATAAATGTATATTTAAGTAATTGTTGGTTCTAAATTATCCTGCTTACCATTGTTGGAGAACATGTTGTCAAACTCTATGATGAGGTCATCGTCCCTATCAAATCTTTCAAAACGGATGTGAGGCGCGGCATTGATGTCAGGGAAGTCCTCATCCAACTCCATCTCTGAACCTTCATCATCATCATCCTCATCTCCTTCCTCATCATCCTTGAGGAAAAGTACCCGCCATGAGTTTTAAGAATAAGCAACAATTGAAACTTTTTTTACTTTACTTCATCGCATTAAACCAAACCTGATCCTCCTCCTCCTCCTCTTCTTCCTCCTCCTCTTCATCCTGGCTGTCTTCATCATCATTGCTGCCACTAGAATCTTCCTCCTGTGTGTGCTCCTCATCCTCTGGTTCCAGGATGTTCATGGAGTCTAATCAGGGAGAGAAACACAGTCACTTACAAGAAGATCTTAAGAACCGAGAAGCTGTCAGTAAGTTGAATTAAATAAGTCAAATTTTTTCTATGTAGCCTAAGATTAAAAAGAAAATTTCCACAAGGGTGCTTAACAATCAGTACAGTATTACAACACCCTCTGTCCTTAGACCCTCAAGTCAGAAAAAAAGGATCCAACTACAAGGTGATTTATCATTATAAACTCATAACGTTGTGATGTGTCAATGTCTTACCTTCACGGTTGGCCTGAAGAGTGGATGCTTGGCTAATATTTGAGGGTGCCTCATCCATCAACACGTCCTCTTGCGATTCATCTTCACCGCTGCGTCCCACTGATTGACAGGAGAGACAGTAGGTGTTACACTTGTTACTTTGCCTGTTTGCAAGACAAGGAGTACCCACACTCAATCATATCGTAAAAAAGAATGATTCCAGTGTGCAGGCACTCTTCATTAAAACAAGGGATTATTTTTTCTTTTTTTTCTCAGATTGCAGACACTCTTTAAGTAAAACTAAATCCCCTGCTGTGACCATGGATTATTTTACTGCTGAGTTTTCAAAAAATTAACAGACCAATAGCCTTTACGCAAGGATTCCCGTTTATCTTACATTACCTAAACTTTGTCGTCACGTCATAATCTTATTTGTCCCACCACAGATTCAGAATGTTCTGAATCTTTTTCAAAATTCTCGTTATAATATAAGATCTATCTTAGGGCTTTTTACTTACCTATAATTGTACTGTTGACAGTACCAGCATCTCTCTCCAGCAGCTCATCAATCAGATCCACCAACTCATTTTCTACCTACAAGCACAGGAAGTTGTATACAAATACCTTTGGTTATATCTACTTTCGTGTTATAGCCAGTAATTACAGAGGATGCAATGTGATACAATATAAATCACCTGCATAGCCTGTGTGCTGAGAACCTCGGGCTGACCAGCAATAACCACTGTGTCTCCCTCTGTCTCTCCATCCATCAGGTCGGTGTCTGTTCCCTGCACCCTGTGGTTGCCCTCCACTGGCTCTGCCTCACCAGACTCTCCTAGAAAAGATGTCACATATCAGCAACAGAAACATTTAGAATCCCTGGATTTTCAAACATCTGTTCTGACTCGATACCTTGGTCCTGAGTGTTGCTGTTGCTGTCCCTGGCAGTGCCCACAGTATCATGTTCAGTCTTGTTCTTGCTGGACCCTCCTTTTCCCCCAAACAGACTACTGGGCTGGTTAACAATGCGGGACAGAGTCTCCAGAGGCTTCAGGGCAGCATTCACTGTGTTGGCCATGTTGGGACTAAATCAAATGATATAAAGGAAGAATATGGAGTCATTTTACACTGATTTTAATGACACAAATAATATTGTTTTGCAAAGCCAACTGAATTCTGAAATAAAACGAATAAGCCCTCAAGTTCAATTGTTTGTGAAGTTGGCCTTCAGACTTCTGTCAAAATAGCAAAACCATGTGCAATTTCGATATATATGGTGTCAATATATACCTGGACAAATCCAAGCTGTGAGGCACACGGGCCAAGTCGTTAACCAGTCCTTTCTTGAGAAAGAGCCTTATGATGTTGTTCATTCCGTTGTGTTGTGTCTTGGCTGCTGCTGTGCTATAGAAACTGGACGTGGAGGGGCAGGATTCCATGATGGTGCTGATGATGCACATCACTGCCTGAAGCCTGTATGTCAAACAGTAAGAATGGGGGTATGGGTTTGCGCAGATCCATATAAATGATCAAATCCATCAATAAAGGGTTATATTGAAAATATCAGGTTGGTTAACATATTTTTAAGCTGTTTACCTGGCATGTTTTTCAGGACCTTCAGCCATTGCTAGTGCTCTGCTCAGAGCCGCCTTCACCTCATTCACTAGGGCCACCTGGGCATCAGTGCCTGTACCGGCAGCGGCCAGGCTGGCTAGGAAGAGACGAGCCAGGGCTGGGGTGTCCTTGTCCTCTGAATTCTGGGTGTGGGGCAGCAAGTGGTCGAGCACAAAGGCTAGAACACTGCAATCCTGTTATGACGCAGGGAGGTCAAAATGGGTAAAAATTATATCAAAGGCATGACAATACAGAGGTATGAAGGATTGACAAGATTCTAACTACCTACCTCCTTAATAAGTTCGGACTGTCCAGCTGTGTAGCAGTAGGATGCAATCAATGTGGCGATGCCCACATAGGAGCGCACCAGTTCAGCCAGCAGTCTCAGGATGGTGGAGGTTGGCATCAGAGGCTTACTAGCCTTCACCTTGGCTGCTTTACCCTCATCTGAGCTGGTGCTCTTCTCTCCCTCCTGTTCCTTCTTCTCCTCCCGCATCTCTTCTGGTGTGGAGGCTGAGAAACAGAATGACAGATGACGAACAGTTCACAAACTAATAAGGGGGATTGGATTGTCTTGCATAAATAAAATGAAAACTTTAAGTCTTACACTCTTACTATTCCATATCATACAGGTGCAGTTCATTTGCACTTAGTTTTATGGTTTAAAAAACTATTTTTAGTCTCACCTTCTCCTTGTGGTGTACCAGACTGAGAGGACTCAGCCACACCTCCATCAGCAGCAAACACCTGACTCTGAGACAAAGAGACACGACTCTATTATTAAATTAGGAGATTATACATTTCATATGCAAGTTAAACTGGACTACTTGTCTTTGAGACTCACATTGATATGGAAGGCAGACTGGGAGTCAAAGTCGCTGCCCTGTCGTGTGAGTCGGTACTGCTGGTAAACGTCATCACCGACATCCTGCAATATCTGGCACAAGTCTTGACCACCAGGAACCACTGCTGCACGTTCTTCTGGACGCTCAGCTATTCCACACACAAGAAAACACACTTAGCTGAAATGTTCAAATACCTATTTCCATTAAAATAACATATACACCCTTCAAGTCAAGATCTTGGTTAGCATGGCTTACGTTCTTCGGGAGCATGGTAGGCAGCCAAAGCATTGAGCATGTCATAGATGACCTCCTTGATAGTGTCAGGGATAGATGGTAAGGGGGAGAGTTTCAGAGGAGTGGTCTTCACCAGCTGCACTGCATTGGGACCTTTAATTCGAAGGTTCTCAAACTCATCATCAGATGCTGTTGAAAGAAAAGTGCAGAATGAGCATTTTGGAATTCAAAAATTGAGATATAACCAAATACCTAAATAAATCTTTTTTTATTCAAAGTACTAGTAACTTAAAAACTAACCAAGTCACACCTGCTACTGCTAGAGTCTAACAAAAGCTTGCACACTCACCAGTGCCGGCTCCACGTGGTGCAGGAAGAGCAATGCGGACACAATTGTTGGCTGTTTCAGCAAAACATTCAGGATTACGGCAGGCTGCAGGGCCCAAGACACGAAGAATGTAATTGATTTCTCTGGAACCAAGGCTGCCTGACACCACACCGGAGGTGGTACTGCCTGCCCCACTGGTCACAGCTGATCTCACCACCTATTGCAACATAGAATTTGTTTAAATATCCACACAAATTTTATCCTGAAAATGTCATACTAAACAAACTACCCAACGGTACCTTCAAATCTTCAAATTTATAATAACAAAAATGGTTAAAGCTCTGTTAAAGCAGAATGAGAGCAGACTAACCTTTTCCATGGTATGCCGCAGTGTGGCTGGATCTTCTATGATGTGTCTAAACAGCAGAGTAACAAGTGGAGTGAAGCCATTGAAGCCGGAGCTCTGCGTCAGCCCCAGAATCATCCGTGTGCTCTTCAACTCGGCAAACATCATAGCATAGTGATGATTGCGTGTCAGGCGCAAACAGAGACGCAGTGTGGCGTGGAGGGTGTCTGGGTCCACGGGAACACTTATCATACTGACACAGGCCCGAATAAGGACGGTGGCCATGTCTTCAGTCAGGCCTTGTACCACAATATCGGAACCCTGAGTGTTATCAGAGTCCAGGTTGGGTGAGGGGCCCGAGGTGGACTCCTTCACCTGGCTGGAATCATCCTTAGGAGCACTCATCTCCACAGCCGCCACTGAGTCTAGATCAGTCTGGGTTTCCTCTGCTTTGCTCTTGTCTGCCTCTTCTCTTTCTGAGTCAGTTATGCTACCAGTCTTGGCAGGCTTGGGAATGCGTGGCACTCTCTGGACAGTCAACATCACTGGCCTCCTGTTACCGGTCTCCTCATTTACCTGCCCAAGAGAGTGGATTTAATCAAAGCAACCGACATTTAATAGAGTTTAAAAATATATTTGTGTCTTATGGCAGTTGATTGTGTTTGTGCATACCTGCACCATGGTGTTAAATTGCACAGTGTATCTCCTGCGTCCAGCTGTGAAGCGGACACTGCTCTCCCCGGCCCTCCATGCTGAGTCAATGGTACTGTTGTTTGATGCACTGTAACTGCACCAACGGCCAGAGCGATCGTCAAACCACCTCCAGTTATTCCCATTGGGCTGGAGATACTAAAGTTAGAGAGGGAGAAAATTCCCAATTTGTACAAAGGAGGTGCACAAAATAACAACACCTTAGTGTGAGTTTATTTCAGTTAACTACCATGTGTTTACTTTATTCCAACACGGTTCTCTGTACGTGTGGTTATAACTGGGTCTAACTATTCAAGTATAATACTTTGGTCAACTGTAACTCTTTGTTTTATAATGTCTACTTGTACCTTGTTCATTTGTCCTCTGCGCTTTGAAGAGACGGCCATCTTCTCATAGAAGTCAATGATCAACAACACTGGTGTGATCCACCTGCAGAAAATGTTATGTGATGTTATATAATAAATATAAATACATAAAAAACAAATTTAGTCTCTCATGATGAAAATATTTTCATGTAAAGAGGTGTGTAGGGTTGTGCAAAACTCACTTTGGTGTCTGGATGTCCTTCTGTTCCTTAGCAGCCTGCAGGCAGGGCTGCACAACCTCAAGCAGCTTAATCAGCAAATCTAGAATCCCACTATTCTCCACTACTCTGGCACCCAACAGCTTCAGTTCCTTTTAAAAACAGAAAACATCAAATGATTTTTAGAGGTTTGCAGATGACCAGAAAATGAGTTCATCCTCTGTGGGTGACATTTTAAAGCTAGAACTTGCACTGGGTGTGTTTCTGTTACCTCAAAGAGCAATGTGAGCAGGAGAATTCGTGTTGCCAGCTTGGAGGCCTGGGGCAGCGTGGCCATCTGTCTGGTCCACTCAGACACCGTCTTTGTGTCACTGGTTGTCAGGGGCTCAGCCGCCTTAATCAGCACGTCCGCTGCCTCCCACACCTTCACACAACATGAAGACCATTAGGCTAGTGCAAACATGTTGTTCCTCTACTGTCAAGCCTTATTAAAAACTCATAGTTAAAAGATGATTTTAAGAGAAGTTTTTGTGGTTGCTTGTCATGAATGATAAAACAGAGTTCAGGTCAGCTACGTAATTAAAGCATTTACTCTAGAATACTTTACAATTACAGACAAAAATATAAGTTGAACACAAATGTACACAATGAATTTGTTCGAACAAGGTTGCATGAAACAGGAATTTTGGAAACATAAATAAAGAATGATTATATGAAAATATATATGAATATTAACAAAGTATATCGTATGGTTCAGATAGCAAACTGCATTTTAAATATGCGTTTATCCTCTCACCTGGTGGACAACCTGGCCGAGGATAAGATCTCTGTATTCTGGGCCACTCCTCTTGATGGCAGTCATCAGCAGGTCGCAGAGTCTGTAGACTGTGTCAGGCAGTTCATCGAGAAGATGGAAGCAGCCGGGCAGCATGGAGTCAGTGAAGGTATGCAGCTCCTGGGGGTCCAGCGGTTCAGCCTCCATGAAGCGCTCCAAGCAGCGGGCCTCTTCTTCCTCTGCCCTCTCCCTGGCTCTCCTGTCCTCTTCCTCACGCCGACGTGCTGCTTCCTGAGGCAGACAGAAATAATTTCAACAGCTGTTCAATTAGAGGTTGCATTTTTCATTTCATTTTGCAACAGATGGCTTGGAGCAAAACTGTTTTTCACATGCAATTTGAGCAGTGACAATGCTCAAATTACCTCAGGAGAGTCAGAGCGCTGCTCCATGCTGACTTCTTGCCCAAGTGACATGGCAATGGCCCTCATCATCTGGTCTTCTTCAGACATAGTCATGTCCTAGATGGAATAAAAGCAACAATGTCAGCTGCCTGAGTTTAATTTATGAGCGTTAAAAGAATGGAAGTATGTGTCTTTCTGTCCATGAGGCCTTACTCTAACTGCTCCGCCAAGAAGTGGAGGAGGGTGTGTTAGTAGGTATTCTGTGGCCTGCTCCATGGTGCTGGTGTTCAGTAGGGCCTCCATGGCATGCTCTCTTGAGAAACCCATATCCATCAGCTAAAACAAAAAAGAGGAAGTTGTATTTTTACAAGTATAAACAAAGAAGACTTGGCAAATAAATAGGAGGCCCAGGATAAGGTCTTAAAAAACGTGATTCAGATGAGGGAAAGTCAGACACCTGTTATCATTATGAAGGACAAGAAAAACATTCTTCCACTTACTCCTGACCTTTCCCTTTTTCTTGAATCATGACGAGAAGCCTCTTCATAAAACCTTTCTAAAAACCCTCAATTCCTTCCCAGGTCTGTCCTGATATTCTACCGCAAAAGGTCTGAATAATCCAATTGTCTGGTCCAGATTCCTCTCTCCCTTTCCTAGCTCAATCAATTCTCTCTCTCCATTATCTCTAACCCTTTTCCCTAACCTCCTCTTTCTCTTTTTAATTCTCACACTCTCCCTAATGGCTCTGATACCTGCTGGAACTGCTGCTGGTGGACCTGTGCGTGCATCCCTCTCCCTCTGCATCTTTCCTGTTACAAAACAAACGGTGGCCCAAGATTCAGTGCATGCAGGATATGGGGGAGGGTGATTGCTAAACAGAGCATATCTGTTTTAGATTCTTGATTACATGGGCACCTTGATTTGTAATTATGTAGTAAACCTGTCCGATTAAAACGGCTTGCTGCTGTGGCAAAGCAAGCTGAAAATATTGATACGGCTGCAGGAAGAAACCAAAGCAAGAAAATATTTCAATCAAACTATACCACACAATTTCAGAAGAATAAATGAAGAGATAAATCAATGTAGAGAATCTGTCCCCAATTGTTCCTGGGCTATAACCCCAAAGATGAACGCCTGGTATTATAACAAAGTGTGTACAAAAATATAGTCAATATCCCTTATTGATCACTGAGAGAACTTTTTCTAATGATGATTAAAAACAACATCAATAATCAAGCGTCAGACACATTTCCTGCATACCTGTGTAAGCTGAGACTGGTTGACCTGGGGTTCACGGCGGGGGGTAGAATTTGTTGATTCTTCAGCTGATCCGCCAGCTGACACTGCAGGAGTTGTTCCAGTTGCTGCCGGTGGTGGTGCCTCTCCAACTGTTGTAGATGCTCCAGGGGCCCCAGTGGGCACCAAAGAACTAGAAGCAGTGGAAGTCCCCTCGTCCTCAGCACGTACTGTCCCCTCTCTCTCCTTGGACAGGCGCTCTTGGATAACCGGCTCCCCTCTTAGGATGTGGCAGAGGATGGCCAGCATGGATTCAGCCATCCTGCCTCCATACACCTTCAGCGGCTTCCTATTCCACAAGCTGCGGATGCAGCTGAATGCAGCCTTGATGAGGGAGAGACTGTGTTACTAAAATACTAACAATAAAATATTCATGGCAAAGCCTTAAATTCTCATATGTAGGAAGCAAAATAATCCTAAATGCTAATGTGCATGTAAAACAAGGATTCCATATAAACTGACTGATGCTGTCCCAAATATTTTTCTTTATATTAAGTTGCATGACAGTTTGTTGCTCAACATTATTTATGGGGTTAAAATTCAGAAATGCTACTACAGAGAAAACACTTTTTTTGAAAAGAGAGCAAGGGGCAATCTCACAGTGTCCATCTTTTCTGTTCCGTCTGCCAGTTAAACAACTAGACTTCCATGCACGCATGCGACTCATTTAAATACAATGGCAGGTGGGTGCTGACCTTCTGGGTGACTATGAGGAACCGAAGGGCGCTGAACTGGGGCATGGTGGGGGTGACTCCGGGCATTTTAGCTGGGAGGGAGTGGGGTGAATCCAGTACAGTGCTTGGGTTCACCATCTTCTCCACCAGCATTAACCAGGCATCCAGGAACTCCCCTGTCCCATCTGGGAGATCATTGTGCTCCAGACCCTCAGAAACAGGCACCTTCCCACCCATTGACAGGGCCCAGTTAAATGTCCTGTACAAAGGCAACACAACCAATAAAACTCCTGTTAGAAATAAAAATCATTTTGGGAATCAGGAAGCAACATTTGAAGCCATTTTTTTATATGCCACTTGATACGGTGGAACTTACTCAAACAAGGCATCATGCCCCCCAGAGCAAAAGAACTTTTGCAGCATGAGGTGGTAGGGGTACTTTCTCTCATCAAACAGCATGGGAGATGTGAAGCCCACAGAGCAGATGAAGAAAGTCAGCCTGCCAGGAACAAAAGCATACTTCATGCTACCTCTGTGTACAGTGCACATAAGTGTAAAAGGGCATGGCAAGTTATGTAAGGGGTAGCCTGCTCTTACCTAAAGCGAGGGGTGGGTGTGTAGGGTGGGGGCTGCCAACTCAGACCCTTGGTGAGGAGCTTGGTAAGAGCAGAGGCAGTGGCCCGGGCAGCAGGTGTGGGGGTTGTGCCCGTGCTTGTGGCATGGTGGGAGCGACGTTGGCGAACTGGAGAGCCCACACACAGTTTCACCAGCAAGCCAAAGAGCTCAGCCAGAGCCCGACCTAGTCGAGATGAAGCTGGAAAAGTCACAAAAGCAGAAGTGAGTCAATCAACTCATGATTTTAAAGCAAGTTTGTTAGCAGACAAACGTTTTTATTGTATTATGGAAATGATCTCACCAGAGAGTAGCGGTTTAATCTGTTTGATGCGAGTGGCCATAGCTGGGGTAAGTTTGGACTTGGCCTTAGGGTCAGTCGCAGCGGGTTCGTCCGTCTCCATGGGAGCCAGGGTGTCCCCATCTAGACCCATGCCTTCCAACAGTCCACCAGCAGATGGATCCACAGAGGTCGTCTCAGACTCAGCTAGATAAAGGAAGAGGAGATTTAAGTTGTTGGTGGGTGGTCAAGGAACATTGTAGGACACTGTTGTTAAAGTTAAATGTCTTTGTTACCAGTTTTCCTGGAGCCAGCGGTGGCGGGTGCTGCACCGCTGCTAGATGGCTTCTCCTCTTTGGGCACCAGTTTCTGCATGTCAGCCTGACCAAACTCACATCCTGGTGGCAGACTGTTGTGGACGGGAAAGAGGTGTTAAGATGGTCACAGCTGACGGTGCAGTTAAAATAAAGGGGACAAAGGAGAAGATATTCACCTGTTAGGTGTGCAAAGGGACAGCAGCACAGTGCTCTCCCAGACCAGAGAGCAGTAGAGCTGACTGAGCTTGTTGAGAACACTCAAGCCGAGCTGAGAGCCCCATTGGTTGACTGAGATAGCCCTGATCTCACTCTGTTCAAAGGAGAAAAACAACAACATTCAGAGCTGCTGAAACATTCAAACATGATAACACATTAGAAGACCCCCACCACAGCTTGAGAAACAAAATACAATTCTGGGTATTTTTTTCAGTAACTGTTTATCTGATTTGGAACATGTGCACACTGTCAATACATCACATCACAACTAAGGACTAAAAGTAATCAATTATTTCCTGGAGATATAAGCTAAATCATAAAGAAAGCACAATCTGTGAAATACAAAGCCTATAAAATGATTCACCCTACTGCATCTGATATACAATTGGCTATCTAAATGAATATCTAATAGGCTGTGCAAGTATTCACTGATGGAGTCAATTGTTTTTAGAAATAACATTATTAAATGAGCAGAGATCAACTTAAACTTGTAAACAAGTGATTTATGTTATTACAATAGGAGGAGGGGTCATCAATTATGTTTAGTAAGAAAATACATTTGTTTTTACCTGTCCTACTCTGCAAGTATGGACAAACATGAGGATGTAGGCATGCGCTGCAGTAAGTGCATGAAGGAGTGGCGTGGCGCGGGCTGACAACGTGGCGTCGTTGACATGACCCGCGTTAGCCAGTTCTCTGAGAAGCACAGATCCACCAGGCACCTCGATTGGTCGGTGAAGGGGTTCTAGAGACGCCAGAATACTGTCCAGTTGGCACAAGCCTTCCTGGAGTACCTTCGGCTCATGTGAAAGAGTCTAAGGGAAGAAAAAAGCTTCAGTCTAAATTCTGTACATTTATCATAATTCTTATCAACAAGTTGCCCAGGGAATGTAGATTAAAATTAGTATTTGGATATGTTTTTGTTTTTTTTCCACTCACGCAACCCACTTTTGTCCTTACCAATATGGACTTGCAGACACCAGCCACAGCTTGGCAGGCAGCAGAGGTGGGGAAGTCTATGGGCAAGTTGGGTAAACCCAGAATAGAGACCAGAGGAAGCAGCCCCTTCTGGTTGACAAACTCCTGGCAGTGGTCGTCTGTGGTGTTGTTGCTTAAAATGGACTCAACGAACTTCATCTGCGAAAGATAAGAATCAAAATCGATGAATGAACTGAGAATATGGAGCATTGCTATACAACTTGGAATATTTCACAACATACCCAAAACAAGATTTTGTCAAACACTCACCACATTCAGAATATAATCCATTAGAGGAATGGGTATTCGCTCCTCAGTGCCCACCACCCTGCAATGATCCACAAATAATCAAAATGACAACTACTGACTAAAATATTGGAAATTCAAATGGTTGAAAAAAAAGTCAGTGAAAGTGTAAAGAGTTGTTTCTCTATTCTATTGTGTTATGAACTCAGCGTCATACAGTTCAAGTGGCACTGACTGTCTGGTGCTCTCTGGTTCCCCCTGCTGCTGGCTGAACGTATGGAGGGCCTCCTCTTCCTCTTCATCCTCACTTGAAGCTTCTTCAGCAGCGTGACTGGAGCGTGCTGGTGGCACCGCCACAGTGCCATCCGCCTTCTGGATAGACGGTTTCTGGCAGATGTACTCAGGGGCTCGACCTAGGTTGCATATCTCCTCCAGTAACTGTAACAACAAACTACCTTTAATTATTTTGCCAAATCGTGTGGTGGCATTTAAAAGTGTTTCTAACTAAACAGTACTCTACCTTAATAATGGCAGTAGTAGCATCAGTCTTTAAAGTGGGTTGGTGTCTCATGAGCTCATCCACAGCACTGCCCAAGTTGGATGCAGTGTCGCCTGAAACCAAACACAGAACAAGTCAGTCACTCAAGCAGGTTGCAAACAGGAAAATTTAAATAACACTGCTCAAACAGTCCAACTCACCCAAAGGATCAGAGCTGCGTCGTCGTCGCATGGCAGGCAGGTAGTCCGGGGACAAAAGCACTTTGAACAGGCGCTCGAATGGCTGGCACTGAACGAAGGAGTGCAGGCCTCTTGCATTCAGGCACAAAGCACTGAACACATTGGGGAGCGAACCCAACACCTCACGAGTAGCAGGAACCTGGAAAAGATCAACAATGACGGGTTGCTCAAACTACATGCCAGAGTTTGACTGGGGTTCGCAAAAATCACAGTTCGACGGTCATCATTATATTACACTTTTAATGTCTTCATAATCTTGTTTTCAGTATTCCAAATTTTAGAGCAACCAGAGAAACTGAACCAAGGCTGAATAGTCCACAGCAATTACACACATCACCAACCAGTGTAATTAGTCATACACGTACATACATTGATAAGGCATGGGGGTTCTCACAATTTTTAAAAAATATAATATTTTTCATGCAATTCTGCCATTTTCCAACACGTTTTGAAGAATTTATACTACAGCAAGGTAACTTGAAATCCATTAACACAACCATCTAAACAAAAATACTGGAAGTGGGGTAATCTGAAGATGTAGTTATTGTTTGAGAGGAATGTACCCCAATTTGGCAGCTGCATGCAGGGGTAAAGAAGTGTTTTGAGCTATCAGGTGGTGACTGAATGTTACGACCAGTTGATAATGGTTTCCTAATAAAGCTTATAGTTTTGTCAATTTAATTAGTACATGCACAGGTCTGACCCTGACCTACCGACAGAACAGTGGAGCACAGAATTGCAGGTCTGAAAACTCACGTCTTTGATGAGAAGTGCATGCAGCATGACATCAGTGAGACCATTATCCTGCAGAGAGGAGAGCAGGGATGGCTCCTGGAACACGAACACTGTCACAACCTCGGTCGCTAAAAATCCAAAAAACAGAAACAAGAGCAAGTGGAGAAATAGAATAGGTCGTAATCCAAAGCAACAACAAATTTTATATAAAATAAAGCAGACAGTGAAATGTCATCACATTCAATTCCCTTTTTCCGAGTTGATACCAGTATTATAAACTTTAATCTCTGAAATCAAGTGACGTCACTCAGTTAGAACAGAACCCGAAGGGCTTTTCTGAGGCGCTACAGTGAACTCACCTAAGAGGAAGAGCGAAGGGCCATAATATTCTGCGTTACTGATGATGTGCTTGAGTGAGGTAGGCAAGGACCCATCCATTACTTGAAATAAAAAAGGGGTGCAGATACACAGAGTCAACATTTGCATAAAAAAATACAGATCTAAAAAGCAACAATTTATGAATCGATCAAACACGTATTAACAATATTACTGTAATACCCTTGATATTGAGTTCATCTATAGAACAAGTGATTGGATTCCAATGACTCACCATGGCGGATGCCATCAGAAAAGGCAGGGTCCTGGATTGCTTTCTTCAAGAAATTTAGCATAGACTTCAACAGAGCTGCCCTCTGGGGGATACACTGGGTACCTATAGAGATATGATTGTGTCATTGTGATGATAGAATGCAATTGTGACATGTTTTTGTTTCTTGTGTGTATGCTGTGTGTACCTGCACGAGGCGCATTAGCTGTGCTGCTTTGTGTTCGGTGATCTGCCTCTGGTCTGGAGCCAGAAGATGTTGACGGTCCAGGGCTGCTTTCCATGGCAACTTCTGACACTGTAAGACACAAGACAATGGCAAATTAATACATTAGCCGAGAGATTCTTTATAACTTGGCAATATTCATGAATAGCCTAGGCTTAAATTGTAACCTCAAATTATAGATATTTATTTCTGAAGAGAACCTTCCATAGGAATATTTACATACTCTCCATGTCTGTGTCCATGTCCTCAGACTCCACAGCTGCGCTAGGCCTCTGAATCTTTGGCTTGATGACAAAAGGGCACTCTTTCCTTGACAGGTCCACCTCATGCTAGGTAGAAGTGAAGAACAGAGACATGGGTGAGTCAAGAGCTGTGGTAGAGGTTTCAGTGACTTCAGATGAAGTGTTAAGAACAGAGAAATACAAAGTGCAAAACCAACCTCTAGCCTACTGATGAAAATGGAAAGGCCGCTGTGGGACTGAAAGGCAGCCATGTCAAGGTTGGTGATGAGGTCTACAACCCGCACTGCTCGCGTCACAAAGGTGATCTGGTCTTGCTCATCACCCAAAAACTTGATCACCTACACAGATAACGATAACAGAATGTTATACTTCAACTTTTTGAAAAGAAAACTACAACAGGCAATTACATATTGTCAGAATCAGGATTTACCTTCAGGAGGGCTTCCATCATGCCACAGGACACAAGGGCTTCCCCTCCAGCATCATAGCTAGCCAAATGGTAGAGGAATGAGAAGAGCGCAGTGGCAAACTGGTGCGGGTATGGTTCCATCAGAGGATCTAGGAAAAATAAAATAAAGGTTAACCAGCAAGCTTCCATTTTAACTTGTCATATTAACTAACACACTAAGCTGTTACACAAAAGGTTCTGGCTGAACTCTCACCAATCATTGCTTGTATACAGTTGCGCACCAACACAGGCAAGAAGCCATGGTAGGAGGCAGTGCCGGTGCAGTCGATGATGTTGGAAAGTTTGGGTGTTCTCTCCAGATGGACAATCGAAGTTAAAGTGCGCAAAGATGCTGCCTTGATATCCTGAAGAAAAATAAATAATAATAATAAAAAAAAGTATTTCAGAAAACAGAAAATGAAACAGTCCTCAACAGTGCGAATGCATTTTCTCTGGAGAATACACACATTAAATGCAGCAAAAGATATCCAACGTCATTTTACAAATACGGTGCTACTGCTAGTTTGGTAAAGGCATTTCATTTAATGCCAGTGATTAAGCATAAAAACAAATTCTTACCACAAGCTGTTTGTCTGTAATCTGCAATACATCCACCAGCTCCTCTATCAAGCCATTATACAGAATACTGTTGGCTGACTCTTGGAGTGCATTTGAATACACTGCAAAGAAACAGAATATGTCAGTGACCAAAACTTGAAGCAAAACGTTTTGTCACTTTATTAAAAGAAGGCGGCTTCTACTCACCCAGTATAGAAATAGCATGTAGTCGGGCCTGCACAGCCTGCAACCTCTTCTTGTGGTTTGAGAAACCATGGGCTAGTCGAATGTGTGTGAACAGCAGAGTCTGTTTGTCTTTAGGGATGTTGTACATCACTGTCAGCGACTCCATGATCTCAGATGGGCTCTCTGAAATCTGGGAGACACCGGACACCATGTATGAGATGAAAGAATCCTTGGCATTACAACGCCACTGTTAATGACAATTAAAATTATGACTATACCTTGTCAAGTTGCTCAATGTGAATATAGTGTAGTGTGTTACTACTTGTCTGGTGGGAAAATAAGAGTTCAGAAAGGATTAGGAAATTGGGCCATCAACAAAATAATCCACAAATATTTTTATCATTTCATATAAATGTCTAGGTTTTTACCTTCCTCTCTACTTTGACCTCAGGGCCTGGATCAGCGTAAAACTCAAAGTGCAGTGTGGTGGCACTTGGAGGGTACTTCTGCCCAGGGACCAAAGGGGGCAACATAGAAAGGGAAGATAATTTAGAAATGGTGGTTAATTAGTCTCATTTGACAGCCATTATTCATTAACATAAAACTAGTAGTAAAATAGCTTTAGATAGTTGACAGGGACATTTACTGAACTCCCTCTTAAGATTCTTACCGTCATAAGCAGATCCCTGCAGCACTCCGCCAGACCAAAGCCATTTTCCTTTCCTCCCCAGCTCTACAAAAGAGAACAAAGAGGTTAAACAAAACAGTTCTTTCTCTTTAGGGACAGCTGTAATCATGGCAAGGGAAAAACAATGGCAGTCACTAAACCTCAGCCAGGTGTTGCAGACGGGCCAGCAGAGGCGTCCTTTTGTCAGATCCCAGTCTTGTGATGTAGTTTGAGCGCTTGCTGAACACATAGAGCAGGTTCAGCACAGACAGAACCACCTGCATGTCACATGATGCTAACAAGGTGGTTAAGTGCTGTAAAAGGGAAGGGAGGGTAGACAGAAGGTTGCAGTTAGTGAGCCGTCTTACTTTTCCCTCATTTAAGCAGTCCAGAAAGGCAGAGTACTGGTTGAAAGTGTACCAAGTGCAAGCCTACCTCTATGGAGCTGTAGAGGTGCCTAGAGAAGCTATACTCAATGAGCAGGGCTGTGAAGTTGAGCACTGCCAAAAGCAGAGCTTTGAGCTGTCCATTGTCGGGACGGTCACACACCAGCAGCCATGACATGTTCTCCACTGTCTGGCCCGCATCACACAGGATGCCATCGAAGCGGTCCAGCAGATCCACCCAATGGTACAGTTCACACTGTTGAAAACAGACATATAATTTTCAGTGCTCAATCGAATAAATGTTAAGCATTCAGTGTTTTCTCCAAGATGTGGCCGGCCAGTGGTATTTGTTTCAGTATGCCTAATGCACGTGGCTGGTGCGCTCATGCAGTAAACTGATGGTCAGAATGAACATCAATAAGTAATAATAATATATCTGACTTAATGTTTAATGTTACCTAGTTAAATCTACCTTTTGCTCGCTACTTTCTTTTAATCTTCTTCCCCTCTCTCTCTCCATCTTACCTTGAGGTGCATTAATCTGCTCAGCTTAGCCAAGAGTTGCCAGGTGACTTAACTTCCCGTTTTCCTTGTTTTAAATTAAAAGCTCTCTGCAGAGTCATGTAATTGTGATTTTATGGCACTGCAGTGGCAGGCCACTGCTGCAAAAAGTATTGTGGAAACACCGGTATCTCAGAACTTTTGTTTTCCCAAAAACAAAGTGGAACCTCTTACTGAACATGAGATGGTCTAAGGATTATTAAGATTGCAGGTCCAAACCAAAGCTTAAGACCTATTTGGTTACGCAAACCTAATGTGAAATACCATGACTCATAGATGCTCATGAAATGCATTTCTTAGTTGGCTAACCCTTCTCTTTTGATATTGCTCCTATGCAGTAAAGTAGTTACAGCCACTACATTTCTATAATTGGGACAAATGTACCAGTAGTGTAAAAATAAAACTTAAAACCACCATCCAGAAGATCATCAACCACTTTTATTCCATAACTATTCAGGATTATATCAACATTTGCTTTCCTAATTACTGTTTCCTGCAATTACTGTGTACTTGTCAGTGTTACTCAGGGTTAGCTTGGACAAACAGGTATATCAACGGTCGCCAAAACATATTTGGGGACCGATATTAGCATTTTCTTTTTACTTTAAATTTTGTATCCGTCTTTGAATACACCATCAATGATCAATTAACTAGTGGACAATTTGTTCTATCCTTTCTGAGCCTGTTCATTTTACTATCCTGAGAAACATTTAATGACAGTCAAATATTATCTGCAGAGAAAGATACATTAGAGACATTCTATGGTATTACGGTAAGAGGAAATGTAGATATGTTTAAAGCACAGCAATTAAATCACTTTTTTATTTTTATTTTTCCTTTATTTTACCAGGTAAGATCAATTGAGAAAAGCTTCTCATTTACAATGATGACCTGGCAATGACTACTTCTACCTGTCTACCCTGTCATAAAAGAGTGTTATGACAGGGTTCCCGAAAAAGAGAAAGGGAAATGCCTGTCCCTCGGTCTTTTCTTTCAGGCTTACCTTGCCAATATTCCAGGTCTTGATGTGCTGTAGTTCAACTAGTAGTTGCTCATCACTGCATGCCTTGAGCTTCTCTATAAGTATCCTGCAGTCGGCAGGCTGTTGGATCAGAAGGAGCACATGAGTTAGTCAAGCAGTGTGCACGGACCACCTATGCATCTTTTCTACAATCAAGAATAGCACAGTATAGCACGCTTTAGTGACAATGTGACATGTCAAGACATATGCACTTCTACTATAAATTCACATTAAGGGGAAACCATGCTGACCTGCATTATGTTTATCATCTAGACAGACGCTGTAACACTTCTGCTGATCTGCTGCCGTTTTACATGTGAGGTTGAGTTACTACTATGAAAAAATAAAATGTCTTTCTGCAGCTCAAATGTCTACCAATGCTATGAATTTTATTGTGAAGCACCTACAGAAAGTACAAAATGAATGACGACAAAATTAGCAATGTCTGCCTACTTTTTGTTCTGCCATAATTTTGTGAGGGAAGAATGGTAAAAGAAGCAACCCCAGAAAAATGGTTGGATAAAGAGGTCCAGGTGAGCCTTGTCTATTGTTGTTTGTGTAAATCTCAAATACACACACAGTACTTGCATCTATCATTATTGTCTCCTATCACATTTAATCATAGTTAAGCTCAAGCTTAGTATCCCAACTATGTGGAAATTATGGACTAGTGAGGTTAGGAATGATCAAACAGCCATTATTATGCATACTTACAGCTTCCGTAGGAGTTTTCTTTAACTTGCTTCTGTCGACCTTCATTGTCAATATCTCTGTTTGTTGTTCCTGTTGAGAAATTCCCTTGTTTATCAAAAAACATGAAACAGAAGGCTGTAGTACTTAGATTTACAATTTGCAAGCCAAATATTGTGATTTATACAACTAAATAATTAAATAAACAAAGGAGAAATGAAAATACAGAATTAATAAGGGTGGACTTTTACAGATTCAAATGTGAAATGTACTTACAGCAAATAATTTGGCAAAACACACTTAACAGCATGTTCCAGTGATGTTACCTGTAAAAATGATGATGAGACCAACAGTCAACGCTATACTACACGTCACAATACAACATGATCTCATTTCTAAGCATACATGATGTTTACAGATGCATCAATCACAGGACAGGCTGTTGGTAGCCCTCGTAACAGATATCAGCCACCAATGTTGAATTTTGACAAAGTATTCCACTAATGAGCGGGAGCAGTGTTTGGGGCATTTTGTTCCAACGATGCCTGGAAGATACCAAATGACTTATGACAATGATCGGGTAAAAGGTGATAGCAACGAATCTGTCTCAGTTAGCTAGCCCGGTCCGGTAATCACAAAGAAGATCAAGGCAGCGCATTGGCTAGTGTCTAGCTAGCAACACACGACACAAAGTTAATCAAAGAGGGTTGGACCATGTGTAATGGCCTCCAGCATTTGCCGAACGTTTCGCGTGCTCGAGATTCACACGATCTCTAAATTAAACAGGTCGCTTCATCGGCGCTGGCCCCTCGTCAACTCACGAGAAGCGACGCTAACAGGTTAAAGTTATAGCTACCTAGCTGCTAACGTCACCCCGGCTAACAGCGAAACGCTGTGTGTCTCATGTGAACAAACCACTATACACACGCAGGGCGGCAGTGACTTGTCACGAACGGGGCCGGTTGGTGCGGTGACCGGCCGGCGACGCGTCGGACGCTGGGAGGCTTAATGCGCTGAAGCAATCGATGGGTAACGTTTGCTGCGGAGTTCGTGTTAGCCGAGACCAGCTAACCGGTAACGTTAGCAAACGATCTTCTCCGGACATACCTCCAGCCCTTTGAATATCACCAGACCTCAGCGAGGTCAGCCAGTCCGCAGACAAGCCGCACAATACACGACACACATCTCAAATGAAGCCAACCACAGATCGGGCGCTCGCAGCCTGCGTGCCGCAGCTGTCACCCCGGCAGCCGCCTCGCCATGCCGCCCTGACCCGACTCTGGACTAATCTAGGTCGGGGTTGCGCAGGCCGCAAAAGGAAGCCCGCACTCCTGCGCCATCCCCACTTCAAGTGAAATGAAACTGTACACACCACTCGGCGAACGGAGCCAGTAACATTGGTGTGTCGAATACGTGGAGTCCGCCGGCGCTACTCGACGAAGGTGCGGGCTCCCGACCGGGTTCCTCCGACGCACGGCCGTAGCACGCGCTAGCTAGCAGCGGGCTAGCTCCCGTTAGTTGGGCAGCGGGCACAAACGCGTAACAACTCGCTGAATCATTGTCGGACGAGTCTAACGTGACACTGCGAGTATTGGTTCGGTGTTGGTTCCGGACAATTGACAACCGGCCACCGTCTCGGCGAAGACGTCCTCCGCCCGCTCGTTGTGTTGTGTCGCTCGGTGTGCGCGCTTGTTTTCATAGCGCACGGCCACTAGCCGACAGCAGAGTCACCATGACTCTGGGTAGTGTGCAAAAAGTGAATAATGTGACGGCTGGGAACGAGCCGGGGTTCCTCGGTGCAGTGTGTATTAATGTAGGGCAACCGGCCTTCTGTGGGGGGAACTGTGGCGATAACACGCCACTTCGTTTCTAGGACCAACAGGTCTCCCAACAAACGACATCTGCCGTTAACCACAAAAAATATAAAAATAATAATAATAATGATACATGACTAGAAAATCCTACACAACTGTCTACGCCACAATAGGAGAGGCATTTTTATATGTGCAACACACGAATACAAAAGCAATAATACACAAGTGATGACTAAACCGTGAGACAATGAAACACAGTTGCAGTATTTCATAAAAAACTAAGAGCACACTAATTCAAACTGCAGCACTTTTCATTGTAGCTAAACCAACTAATAATGGAGCAAAGGGGCACGTGCCATTCTAGTTATTCTTTTTATGCCAGTTGATTAAAGCTCATTTTGGACGTGACCATTGCAGGGGTTGTGGGAGTTTACATGTTGAAATGTGTATGTAAAGAGAGCAGTTACATTTGGTGGACCATTGACTCTTAATAATAAATTGTAATGAATTTGCATGATAATTCCTAGTGTAAAATTCAACCTAAATTTCAGACAATCACCAGAACAGTGCCTTGCAGTAGGCCACATCTTCATTATAGACCGATATACCAATCCTTACTGCACTCGCCTTTTTACCCAGAGCTACAGGATCTGTTTATCAATATTATTTTTGATGTAATTAACTGAGGTTTGGTTTTGGTATTTTTGGATCAATGAATCCAAGTGGCAGTAAAATATTGATTATGAATTGATATAATATTTCCACTATAAACACTAAACAAATTATTTTTGAAAATGATTTCAGTTTTACTTCAACAGATCTTTTAAATGATAGACCAACTCTTTATAACAACAAACAATTGGCAATATCTAATTTTTCAAATATTTCTTCCCATTCATTGCATTAAAATTCAGAGTGTACATTGAGATTGATAGGGACTCACTCAGTGACTCTTCATTTGAAAATCTAAATTACAGCACAAAATGCATGGGCATAATAAGTATTAGATGCACATGGATCTATATTTTAAATCAAAATGAATATATTATTTATTAAATAAACTATTTCAATGCAAGTTATTTCAAATCCTAATTTCTCATTATATACTGTATTTGGTCACAACTTTTTAATATAATAAATTAAAGGGGCGTTTGCCAAAATGTTGAACTGTTCCTGCTAAAGATGTTTTATGTAAATCTCAGATTACATAAAACATAAAACAAGCTATCTCTCTCTTGTTGTAATTGTTTATGATGTGTGTTTCAGGAAATTAACCCTAAGCAGTGATTAACATATTTTGTATGGTATATACGTGGAAGCAAATATTAATCGCAAATCACACATTTCACCAGAATAGTTTCAGTCAATGCAGTAAATAGGTTGTATGTACATACCAGAAGCTGCTTTGGTTCAATAGCTCCACCACTGTCATCCTTGGCTTGCTTTTCAGTTTCTTTAAACAATCTGAAAACATGTAGACAACAATCCAATCAAATGAGAGCATAAGGAAATTCAGACAACATGATCATTGGTAAGACACTGCAAGTGACAGACGAACTCTTACTGAACAGCTGAACAATTAATTGAAATATGATAAAATTGCAATGGAGCCAAGTGCAATATTAAAGCTGCAATTTTTGATGAAGGTAAAATGTGTTTTAGCAGTGAGGTGCTACGGAGATGCTTTGGCCGGCAAATCATACTCTCTCGACACAACAGAATATATTGCTTTTAGTACAGATCCCCTGACATTGACAGTTACAAAATGTTTCCACCTTTTTCCCCAGTCGTGTTTCCTTTGATGTCCAAGTGTGAGTGTGTAAATCTCTTAGACCGCTACTTTTTACACATTAGCCGAATTTCTTTGGTCAGAATGTACTACTTCAAACCTTATTCAAAAACAAACTAACTTATTTTTAGGTCTTGTGGAATCATGGACATTGTGCATCTTCAATGTGCAGGTTATCAATCAACTGTTAATGCAGACATGGGCTAGGACCTCATCAACCCTACCGACTTCCACCAATAGGTCTGCTCTACTCACCCATCTTTCACTATGCATGTACATGCCTCAATCAGATTGACTGCGAGAGTCTGCAATCCTCATTGTGAATAACCAGCAACATATCGTGCATACTGAGCTTCCGGCCATCGAAGTCATTACAATGGTCACTGGCGTTGTCTGACAAGTGTGCTGACAGGTAGCGCACATTAACTTAATCAGATTACATTCAAACACCCTTGGCTGGTTTTATTGTGGGGCATCAAATATGCAAAGCCTATCAGACAGTCTGCTGCTATTGATGTTTTCATTGTGCTGCACCTCTCTGGACTAGAATACCCCCCCCCCCCAAAAAAAACACCAATGCCACTGGCGCTATGATCGCCTTTGATCGTCTACGTCACAAAACGCCGTAATGACAGATGTTTGGGCAACATCGCCCCCAAGTTAGTTGTAACCAAGTGGAATCGGCTCACACAAGTGTGTCAATGTTATCGAGGCAGCTACTTGCGCAGCTAACGTTAGCGAAGTTAAAAGCTAGTTAGGTGACGTTAGCTCGGCTCACTAGCAGTTCAGGCTAACGTCTGGGACTTCGCCTCCAGATCGGCTCATGGCGCCAACGTTAGCAGATCACAACAAGTCACCTCATCCGCGACCTGACACACTCGAGCTCTCACCGTTTTCCTTATTGTTCTCGTGGAACGCGGGTGGTCGCTGAACGAGGACCCCGCTCCGACTTGTAGTCGTACAGTGGCGCACATACCCACACAGTGAACGAGAGTGTGTGTGTGTGTGTGTGTGTGTGTGTGTGAGTGTGTGTTGGGGGGGGGGGGGGGGGGGGTTCGCGCGAGCCCAGCTAGCTGGCAGCATAGCTTCGCACAATGCTCTATCAGTGCGATCATGGCTAAATTAAAAATGGCGGTTTACACAGCAGAAGATCCGCACTTTACCCTCAAACAGACACAAGTGTGTGCTCTCGGACGCCAGGGACGGGCGCGAACCGTCGGCGACAGCCGTCGAGGGCGGAACATGCGTGCCGCCGGTTAGTCACAACTCGTGTCCGCAGTGTGGAATAAGTGTTTCGTCTTACCTCGAGTGCGTGTTACATTCGCTTCTCCATCTTGCACTAGCGACTGGTGGGACCGCTCAAGTCTCGCGAGATCACCTGCTCCTGCGCTCGCCCGGTTCGCGCAGGGGCACTCCCTCGAAACGGTTGGACAAACACAACGCGAGTGCGTTTCCCGTCTGAACCGGGCCGCAGCTTGTTAACTGGTATTTCCAGCCGTGTGACTAGATGTGCACACGAAAGCACACAGTAAAGTCCTCCAGGTTAATTGAAAAATATAGTTTAATAGTTCAGTTGAGTATGAAAGTGAACCCAAACTCGTTGACAATTGAAGATTGGACATTTTAATAACAAACTCATTAGGCCCCTACTTGAACGGGTTTTTAACAAAGCAATGGAGTCTTTTAGATGTGAAAATATTATATATAATAAAATAATTTATACCAAAAAACCCTGAGAAAAACTGTGGTCACCAGCTAATTAATGTCATTAATTTCACGTGACAATATTGACTGCAGATGTTTAATACAACAAAACAATCTTGGTTCTATCTGTAGACTGAATTGACTATCCAATTCATAAAATTGTTTAAAAAAATGAAAACTGAGCTCTCTGGTAGACTGAAGTGTAGTAAACAGAACACCATACATTCAGCCCACAAATCACACTTTGGTGATTTGGTGTTCCTCAAATAAATTCAATGAAAAAAGAAATTTTGCCCAAGGTATATTTTTATCTTATCCAGGTTGTATTTAAACACGTTTAAAACACACAGTACACACCAACACAAGAGTGAATATCAACAATAATTAATATAAAACTAAATGCATGAAATTTAACATGGGCTTTTTTTTCCCAGCACACTTCAAATATCGTACTAACAAGACATGACAAACTAAGCATGACAATTACTGCATACAAATATAAAAAAGAACTATTTCAGATATTTTCCAAATACAACAATGTATCATGTACAAGTTATGTTAAGAAAGATTTCAAAGTTTTTGAACTATAAAAGAACTTAAATTACAACATGTATTTACATATGAATTCAGATTCTGCACCTTCACAATGTTTTCACACAGTCAAATCTACATTTCTGCCAACATTTTATCACTAGTACATTCTGTGGAAAGAAAGCACATGTCTATGTCTGGCCCAAGAAGGCTGCCAACAATCTGGGCTTGGACTATAGCAACCTGCAGGAAACTAGTCTCTTCAACTAATAATAATTTTCTGCTTTTCCAATGTAGCTATATAAATTACAAATATTACAAATATTTACAATGACAAATTAAAACTGTAAAAAAATTGTAACAAAGTTGTGGATAACATTTTTGTACAGGTATTAAGTGGTTGAAAGTAATTAGAATAGGAACTAAGAAGATGAGGTTGTAAAAACATACTACATTAAAACAGGCGAAGAGGTGGCGAAGCATTGCCTCGATGAAATAAATATGATCAAATAAATATAATTGTATGTTACTCTTGGAATCAGTTTACAGCTTTCTTTTTCATGGAGGAAAATGAGTTAAACAAAGTGACCCCATTCAGACCTGGTATTAACATCTGTCCAGAGTGATCCGACAGCTCTTAGTACAGTACAGATGTGAACACACCCAAGACGCATTGAGGACACATTTGTGATCCAATCATTCAGACCATATTCGGAGGTGGTCTGGGACGCATGGGGTCACATTCTTTTAGCTGTGTGTACGCAAATGTGTCCTGGGCCACATTGAACGTCCACCCTATTCAGTAGATGGCCTCTGAACAGTTGTAGTTTCACATTGAAACTACAACTGCTAGATGTATTTTTTACATTTCTCAGTTCCCATACAATGATTTGTTTGGGGCCACCACCACAATATAAACAGTGACTGGCACATGTAGATTTCCCCCTTTTTTTTAAAGGGGGTAAAATCTTGCTTGCGGCAACACTAACACGTTGACAATGGACACATCTGTATAGTTGCTAAAACACATTTAAAAAAAAACATAATTTGGTCTTTGTGAACTGAAATGACGTACATGTGATTTTGCATATAGAGGGAAGAGTGGTCACAGGTGACGTACTCAGCATGCATTCTTATTCCAGGTGTGAACTGACCAACTTGGAGGTGTCCACTTGTGATCAGATCTCTCAGGACAGATGTAAATACCAGGTCTGAACTGGGGCAGTAAGAAATTGGTCAAATTAATACATGTTCTATACTGGGTGCTTACAATGTGCCGACTAGATTTTTGCCAAACTGTTTGTGTTTAAGATTGACATGCTGAGGTTATCATACCACACAAGATTCTATAAGGTAAAATGAATGACTGCATACAATATTTCAACTGCATGGCTTTGTGTCATTGTTTTTGTTGGAATGGGATCATTTTACCTGACTAGACAGTGTTGATTTTCGTTCCCTTTTAAAAACCTCATGATGGACAGTTCAATGTTTTTGCATAAATACAGCCTTTAAAAATAGCAAAGGATATAAACAAAAGAAAAAATTAGGGCCTGTTTATGTAATATGCTAGTTAATCTAGCTAGTTAAGTCACTGTCCACCTGTCATTTTGAAACACTTTCTACAATTTCTTGTAGTCAAATGTGTGATAGTTATATACCACAGTGAGTGTTTGTTGAGAGAATTTCAGTGATCTGTGCAAAGTCACAGATGTGCCACTGAATATAGCTTTATGCAGATATAGTTAGGTGGAGTGCCAAAACAGACTGCTAATTGGGCTGAATACTTGATGTAAGACAAACATAGTGAGGTTCAATTAACAGGTGAAAACAGTAAACAAAATTATCTAGAGTACAAAATATAGAATACTATTTCTATTTCCTTCAGACCTACTTTCACAAAATCCTTTTTCTTGATTCCCACATTTCCAACATCTCTCACAAAAGAAGTTTGCCGTTGCGGTGAATTTTCAGAATTTTTCCAAGTCTCTGTTTTGCAGTAGCAAGTCCTTTCTTTGGACGTTTCCCTAAATTTAAGTGGAAAGGGGACATGTTAGAAAATATTCAGTCACAGAGATATCTAATTGTGCGTTCAATGTTTCAAGTTTATGCTTACCTTGGCCAACTCCTGTTGTGCCTTGGCTGGCCAAAGCTGCAGGGGATGCACCCGAGTGAGAGCTGCTATTCTGTGGAGACAGGGAAGGTCGACGTGAAGTGAGGAACACACCAGGGGCCATGGCTCCGCTACCTCTAGGGCCTCCAGGGCCAAAAGGTCCTGGTCCAGCTGTGTATTCATGGTCCATGAGACTAGCAGAGTAGTAATCCATCCTCCTTTCTGGGCTTAAGTCTGCTGCAGACTCCGGAGCAGGTGATGGAGAGGGTGGGGCTGGCTCAGGTTGAACAGGGGGAGGAGCAACTACTGGAGCACTAGGACGCTGTTTTTTGGTGTACTTCCTTTTAGTTGGCTTTTGCTGCTCCTGAATCATAATAAAAAACAAAAAATAAAATAAAAAAACAAGCATTATCATCTCTCATTGAAAGAAAACATAATTCTATAGCCACAATACATGATATTTGAATGTCTGTCACTCAGTGACTGATGGAAGTTGTGGACTAATAGGGACATGGGTATGGTAGGTTTGGACATATTGTGTTTATGTGTGTATATGCTGTTATCTTTGATAGTTGTTACAACACAAATACTTCAAAGACCAATATTTTTCTCAACTCACTTGTTGTGCCAGTTTGGCTGCAGCAGCAGCAAGACCAGTTTCTACAGATGCAACTCTCGCCCCTTCCCTGGCTGGTCGCTCCTGTTTGGGAAGGGTGGGCATCACTCTGGCTACAAATGAGAAGACATTAAGAGATTAACATTTAGAAAGCTAAAGGGGAATTGTAATCTGTTTTGCTTCAGTGCTTGATGCAGGTACCTTTAGGGCTCCAAGGAGTGTCATCCCAGTTTTTCTTGCGCTTCGCTTTAGCCTTGTTAGCATGGTCCTCCTCATCAGATTCCAAGGATGGGTAAACTGAAAAATTAGATTACCATAATCAATCATTGGCTTGATCAATGAGAGCTGTAAAAGAATTGAGGTGCAAGCCCCTGAGTGCATTTCTCACCATATTCGGAATCTTTAAAACACGTTCCCAGTGTTTCTTGCTCATCTGGACTCTCCTCATCACTAAAGTGACGAGCTGGACGTTTAATTGGCCGTTTCCCAGGCCGCTGGATGACAGGTTTCTTCTCAGGACCTCCTGTCTTTTTTACCCCTCCAGTCACCCACACAGCCTTGCCACCTTTTTCCTTGACCACCCCCAATCCCTCTGTCAGGCCTCCAGAGATAGATAAGGGAGATGAAGAGGAGGAAGATGAAGACGAGGAAGGAGGGTTGGCCATGGAGAGCATACCCTGAATGGCATCACGAGTACTAGGAGAGGCTGGGGCTTCCTCACTGAGAAGGACAGAGTTAACATCTCACTTAACATCTCACAAATAACCTGCCGGACACAGTACAGAGACAGGGCAACAACAACATCATGACAATCAAAGTAGATGCATCTATTTAAATAAATATATTTCAAAATACCACCACAGACTCTTCCTGAATTGGAGTGTTTATTTAAAAAAATAACAAAAGAATCACTGATCATTAAGGAAATCTAACCTAAGTGCTGAAGAGTCCAGGCCTGCCACTTGCTTGCTGGCCTTCAATAAGTCCAGAATGCCCCCCGCTCCACCCTTCACTCCGTGGGCAGCCAGTGCCTCTTCATCTGTGGTGTAATCCTCCTGAAGCCACATGCACACATGCCATTACAACTATTCTACAACAAGTGCTGTAATCATGTGTTATCCTATTGGACAGAAAGGAGAACCTATGTTGCCACAATGAAAATTTGTGTAGCTGTTGCAATTGGGAAACAGTAATAAATTAAAACAAACATAGTCATCAGTGATTAGTTTTTCCAGTCTGTAGATTGTACCTTTTTTGGGGGGGGGACATTTTGTGCAGAAGACAGGAAATGTGGGGAAAGAGAGTAGGGATATGACATGCAGTAAATGATCCACCAAAGCAGGAGTGAAATCAGGAGCTTGCTTTTTTTTAACCAGTTTGATACATTGGAACAAATATTTATCACTCTGGAAACATTTTCTTGGTAAGGTTGCCAATGCAATATGGTTTATCTGAATACACAGCAAGCAACTAGAATGTAATAAACAACACTGGTGATATGTTGTGACCAGTAGGAGTAGAACCTGGTATGTTTGGTATGGAAAGTATAATAAAAAAGCATTAGCTTTTTTTTTCTCCTTTGAAACCAATATACTGACTGACTGACAACTAACTACGGCTTAAGGATGGCATAATTGGCTCCCGAAAACCTAATTGGTGCCGCCATAATGATCTCACCTCAATGTCAAAGTCGACCTCTCCTGGCTCTCTGATGCGATTGGGGTCAGAGCAGGGTTTGGCTCTGGGAAGCTTCCTAGGAAGACCTGAAGGCACATTTTTAAACACAGTTAGGTTACAGTAGCAAAGACGTTTTTACACTTATAAAACTATATTAAGTACTACATTTAGCCAGCAGTCCAAGCCCCATGTGAGGACTACTTTGTTAATTTAAACATTCATAATACCATTGGTTTAAGTCATATTCTAACCGCTTAGTTTCTTTTTCTTGCTAGGTCCTGCAGGTTTGCGTCGTGGAGGAGGGGTCTCGTCAATCTGCAGCTCATCCTCAGACTCTAGGTCAGACAGACTGGATCCCTCCATGGCAAGATGTTTGTAGTTTCCAGCACCTCCTGCACCATTCTTGCTGCCAGCCTTCTTACTGCAGCCAGAGGAAAGGCAGTCGATAACCCCAAACTTTAGCCAGATCACAAAAGTAATAACAACACACAACATAGCTGCAATGCTTACCCTTTGATTTTTCCGTTGGTCAGCACGAGTTTCAGTTTGCTTTTATTAAGCTTCCCCTCAAACTCTTTTAATGGCAACTCCAACTGGAAGGACAGATAGGAATTGCAAGCAAATATGAGGATGAAACATTTAGACACATAAACATTCCCATTGTAACTGCAGATTTAGCCAAATCTATACCTTGTTCTTGTTTTTGGATTTGCCAGGAAATTTCTTGAGCGTATGTTTGGTGTGGATCTCAATGAGGTCAAGTTCTCCGGCTTCTGCCTTCAGCAGGCCCTTTTGACTCTTCTTCTTGGTTCCTGGGGGCCCAAGGACCCCAATCACTTCTTTGGGCTTGGGCGCTTTCTTTTTTCCAGGGGGGCGTCCTGAATTCTGAGAGGTGGTCAAGGGAGCTTTAGAGAGAGGGGAACCAGGAAACTGAGGTCCAGTGCGGCCAATGTTTTGCTGGAAGATATCCTATCAAAAAAAAAAAGAGTGCTGAAGTCAGTAAAACCGGAAGAAAAAAGGAGTAAACAGATTATTTCAACATACACACTTTTACCTCAACAAGACGAATCTCCTTGGCCAGGTCCTTCACTAGTGTCTGTGTGTTGATGGTTTCTGGAATCTCTACTTCATGGTCTGCTAAAGCCTGAGTGTACAGTGATAACTATCATTAATCTCACACAATATTTTGCAAAATTGGATTTAGCTCAGCACACTGACAGTAAAACAGGGTTACAGGGGTGAAGCTACCGTGGCTCTGTGAAAGGTTAACAAAATCGACATAACAGTACCTCTGAAGATGACTTATTAACAATATCTCGATTGTTTACTTGGTACAAAAACAGAAGTTCCTTGTTTCCATTCTTTGTGTTAAAATAAAATAATCTGGCTGCTGACTTTACCTTTATTTTTGAAAGACAAAAACAAAAATGGAATTAAAGTGTATTGCCCAAAATGTCTTTCAATTAAATATTGCCTTTTGGGATTAAAACAATCCTGGCCATTACCCAATTTTTAACATGTTTAAAATAAAATTGTTATATGTAATAATATGTATTGTGTACTAAATAATAATCATGTCATGAATGCACCTCTGCTCAATCTGAAAAACTGTCTGGTGCAAATCCAATAATTTCCAGCATGCCAATGTCACAATTGGTTAGGGAAGTAAATAAACCACGAATAAAACAAAGAAGAAAGAGAGTGACACATAAAAAGGTAAAGATAAAGTAATCAAATACAATTTTACCAACCTCTTTACGGGTCCAGCCACGGAAAGCATTGTTCAGGGCCTTAGCTCCATGAACCAGATAAGTGGCAGGGTGTCTGCGATTTTCTCTCAAACCTGTGAGATACAATAGCATAACGTTAATATCATAATGACAAACGGCACAAACCAAACAATAAAATTAGTATAATTGAAATCCCTCACCTCTGAAGGTATCTAGGAGATGCTTTCCCACATACCAGCACACAGTCTCAAAGTTGGGAAATCTGAACAAGTCTGCTGTGCTTAATCTCTTCTCTATTTCATATGCTCTAAAATGACAACACAGCACAGAACAAAAGACAGATGAATGGTTACTACGACATATCTGTAAAAAGAAAAATGTATAGCAGTAGCGGTCTTTGAACAAATACCCCAAGAACTTTAAGCCTAGAAGTGAGAAACTACAGTTTATTCAGGTACTTAAAGTTAATTTAGCACTTTCATGTTTCAGTTTTCACTAGGTTGTGATTAGGTAAATTCTTGCAAATGTTTGTCTCCAAAGTTAGTTCTGCCAAATGTTTTTGCTTTTGTATTTTATCCCCCCAGTATGTTACACAATGAAACAATTACAAAGTAGTATTAAGTTTCAATTTCATTTTCTATCCCTCCACCCTGATTTTGTATGGCCTTTTTTACATTATTGGCAAGGTCAGGTTCACATTGACATGAACAGTCTTAAGGAAGCTAACCTCAGCTGCATGTCAATGTTGAGACTATGCAAGAAGTTTCCACCAAAGGCCAGGCAGTCCACTGGAGTCAGGACAGCATGAATCCACCCTGGAAGACAAACAAATACAAAAGTGTGAACATTATTTGCTTCAGACTTCTCAGACTACTCTGCTAAAAACATTTTTTGGTGATTAACAAAACCAGCAGAGACATTTTAGCTTACCCGTTGGTATGAACAAAGTGTTTCCTTGTTTGACAGAGCACTTGTAACACATGTCCACCTGGTCTCCAAAGAACATCTCGTTCTGGTTAGATGAAGAACTCCACCGCTCAAAAAGTGCCAGGTTGGCTGCGGTGGGGGAAATTAGATAGAAGATTTTCTCGCCCTAAACAGACAAGAGAGGCAAGCTCATAAAAATAATACCTTTGAGTTAAAAATGGAAACAAAATAAAAAGAGAAATCTCTTACCCTCAGTACATGGTACCATACTGAGGTGCCCCCAAAGTCAATGTGGAAGTCTGTGTAACTGTCCTTCACTCCCATTAGGCAGTACTTCTGCACATTGGGGCGTTCAAACACGGACTCTTCAGGCCAGAGGTTTTCTACCCATGACAATTTCCTCACTATCTTTGGAGTCTCCACCAGGTTTGAGAGCCTAAAACAACCACGACACTTGTCTTCAGTCTTCAAAACATCACATACATAATAACACACCTTAATATAAATATGACTAATTTATATATTTATTTTTTGACATCAACACTGTCCGTGATATGAATCTTTGCAAACCTGGTCTCAGAGAACTCCAGGCTGATGACATTGAGCACTCTGTCTCTGTTGGGGCGGTTGTAATATTCGACAAAGTCTCCCAACCGCATCTTCAAGTCGCATTGCCGTGACACATCAATCACATCGATCTCTTTGTCTGCTCCTGCAGTTAAAACAAAATGAATTTGCTTGAGAAAGCATAGATGACATAGTTACCATGTACAAAACGACAAAGAAAATAAATTTTACACGCAAATATACATTCGCCTCAAATCTTTAATAACAACACAGATCTTTGTGTTTCAATACGGTACCAAATGTGTAGAAACTTTACCGATATAGTGCTCTACATCACTGACGCCGAATGACGATGGAGGAAGGGTCATGCCTAGGCCATCCCGTCTCAGCACCATAACAGGAACACTGAAAGAATGCTCTTCAAGAAACTCCACAGTCAGCTGGGCCCCAGACGGCTTTAGCAAGACTTCATCCGCACTGTCATAGAAAAACACACAAAGACAGATGCACAAAATGACACAACAGCAAGACATGACCTTTCCAGCCAACCAAAGAAGCTGGATACATATGTATTATGATGAAAACATGAATGTCTTCTCTTTGCAGAACAGTGGGAGACACTTACTTTGGGAAGGTGCGGCTTCGTAGCTCCCGAACAAACTGTGGACTGCCTGTCTTAACTGGCCGACTTGGATCTCTACCTGCTGCAGCACCACTGTCTGTCTGCTTATTGCCTCCACGGCGTTTACGCACTAAGAAATGGTAGAGACAGAAATCAGTCAATGGACGATGTAGTTAAGTTAGTCAATAAGACCAGGACAATTTCTGAATGATTTACTTTGAGAAAGAATCACTTACTGACAGATGGCCCATGGGTGACCTGACAGTTGGGACAGTGATACAGGTCAATCTCAGTTGCTTTGTCCTCCTCCACTCCAACACAGCTACACAAAAAACAGAGTCATATCTGATTAAGCACGTGCAGAATAATTGCAACAGGAATCATGCAATACAGAAAACAACAACATCAACAGTTTCACATCAGAAATTGACCTACCTTCCATGGAACCAGTCTTGACAATTGTCACACTCGATCATGAAGCGTGTCACGTCGTATGGCAGGCGACACAAGCAGTAAACCGGCACGGACGCCATGTTGAGCGTGTCTGTGCGTGAACTGTCTATCAATTGTTATTTATAGGAGGGAATTAAATATTATTTTATATGGTAGGGCCTATTTAACAAACGTAGGACTTAATTCATGGTGTTAAAGGGTCCTGTTCCTGATGACTTGAACTGTGGCTCTGTCACTTCCTTTCCAGTTTCCTGTTTGAGCTGCACATGTCCACCGGGATTACCCTGGAAACCTGTTGAGATAGAGACGCAAAACAACACTTACACACACATGACAACACCTCAAGTGTCTTTTGAATCTCACGAGTATACAAGGCGCACACTAGTGGACCACTGCACACGGTGAATGTCAACACTAGCTACTGTAATCATGGCGATTCCTGCAAACTGAGGCGCAAACTCAGTCCACTAGCCAGGTGAGGGAATGAGCACAACATTACTCCTCTTGGCGTAAAACTAACTCATATTCTTCAGCATCCCCCCTGTCAATAAGGACTGTATCGCTTCTACCGACGAGTGGCCACTAGCAGCTAACAGCGTTAGCTCGCCGTCTGTAAACATGCCGTACGTGTGCTAGCATGCTAGCCAGCCATGTAGCTAACCTTAGCATTCACGAAGACGTCAACTCGTGCGAGGAAAACAATGCTGTTCATTTGGCCTTTTTCAACTCGAATCCCCGCGGTCCCCCGACCCCGCCGGGCTCGTCCGGCCCAGCGACGACGCGCCGTCGGTCAGATAAGTCTCACGGCGAGCAACTCACCGAGATCTCGCCGCGGCGGGGGCCGAGCATTCGAGCGCCGCTGTAATCCCTGCGCAAGCTCGGGGGTTGGCTGCGGCCTTATTATGCAACGTAGATTATCTACAAATTTGCTTCACCACATTTTTTTTTTGTTTTGTTTATCAACTCTGTGGCGCACAGGTGCAGAGGCCAGACTCGAATGTTCACTCTGGCGCAGAACAATGAAAAGGTGAAGCGACGTGGACGAGTTACAAAACGACAAGTAACGGCGCACTGAAGTGCACCGACGCCATTGCAACGGCCGCCGCGTCAGACCGTTTGTTCGTCGCTGTCCGCGGTCGAAGGAACAATAAAGTTGCAGACAGTCGAGTGCGGAGCTGCGTTCAGGACAACACGTGAGCGGAAGCCAAGTGGCCGTGGCTTGGTTTAACTGTGGAGTTGTGCACAGCACATCGGGAAAGGCTTTTGACTGGTTGTTAGTAATTCCTGGGGGGTTCTATGAGTTCAAAATCCTCCTTTATTTTGTTTTCATTGTATGTGAAACAAAAAGAAGGATCACTGCTCAGTGTTCACTTTGAGAGCAGTTAAAAATAAGAGGAAAATTTTGTTTTGTTTTTCATATTTGGCAAATTGAATTTCCATGAAATAAAATGGACAGATAGAAAACTACTTTTCCTGAAGATATTTCAGACTTTAATGAAATTAATATGGATAACTTTTTTTTCCCTCCTCCTGTATACTGTATATTGATTTCTGTTTAATGTAATGCTTCCTCCTCCTGTATACTGTATATTGATTTCTGTTTAATGTAATGCTTCCTCCTCCTGTATACTGTATATTGATTTCCGTTTAATGTAATGCTTCCTGCATTATACATTTAGTTTACTGCACCTTGTGCTATGTTACAATTACTTCTTCTGGCACCATGTTTCCTTCTTTTAGGTTATGTAGCTGCAATTTGATTCACTGCCCTGCAAATGAGCTTTATTTGGAAACAAATAGATAAATGAATGAATGACAAGAAATGAATCAGTTAATAAATGGCATCTATAAAATGTACAAAGTATCCAAAAATCTACAAATGATTAACGGTGATTTAAATCATTTACAGTAAATTATTTAATTGCACTTCATCTTAATTTGTCCTTTTGTGCCAGGCTTTATTTTCTTCCTGTAAGATTTATTTTCTGTAAGTATACAAAGGACTGGATTAGGCCATACATTTATTCACAATAGGAAATAAAACAGATTGGACTACACGGCAAAATGAATTTCGCAATAACTAAGAGAAAATTATCAATGATTAGGCAGGAAATTTACATCAAATTTTAAATTTTAATGTACTTATTAATCTATTACAAACACAGTTTGGGCTCATGTGTTTGGGGGGACTAAGAGTATAAGGACATTTCATTACATCTGGCACAAATGTCCACTTGGACACAAGGATAAACTGATAAGATCTTGGTAGTCAAAGGTGAAGGTAATTTTGACCTTACAAAACATGTTTTGGCTCTAACTCAATAATGATAATAATACAACTTTAAAAAAGGAAAAAGCAGACTTAGGCATAGTTAATTTATTTAAGTGTTACATGAATGTTCAAGTAAACCTTCACGTCAATCTTGTTTCAAAGCCCGATGTGAGACCTCAATCCTCCACATTAGGCCACTGTGGTTTGGAGAAGAACTCGACTTGAATTTATGGTATAATAAAAAACAGTATCATACTTGGATGTTTAACATCATTTATTTTGATTAGTTACAAAACATAAATAAAATCAACAGTTGAATTAGTTACAATTTACAGAGGCTAAATCACCAGCAACATACCTTATTTTTCTAGGTTTCTTTGCCCAAAAGTCCTTTTCTTATTGGTTCTAAATCATGCCATCTGGGACTCCCCAGGTTTTTGTTTCATTAATTTTGACGTTTATTTTATTTGACCTGTAGCCCAGCGGCTAATGCCAGTCTGTTATGTATCATTTAGGTTTCCATGGTTCGAAAGTGAAATAGGACATCAAAAAAGATCCCCCAAAAATATCTGAATATAATTTGAAATGACCCTGGCCTATCAGGACTCACATAGGTATATCAAAGGAAGGGGAGTCCCATGTAAACAGCAAAGAAAACCAGTGTTTTCTCCTTCAAAAAACCTCTGATTTATAATGATGAAGAACACAATTTTACAATTTGTACAACCCCCTTTGAAAATACAAAAATAATCTGTATCTTTTAGATAACATTTTGGTAACACTTTAAGGACAAAGCCAGCTCCACATCATAAATCATGATTGTTAAGCTGTAGCTTGCAGTCAACATGTTAGTATTAGACAAGACAGCACAGTATCTCACCTTTACTAATAATGAACTACATCACTGTGAAAATGTGGGTTGTCTTGAAAGCAACAAATACAGAAAACCATTGTTAAACTCTAGATTATGCAATTGCAGTTTCTGAACAACCATACCCTTGAGCATAAACTAGTCCTTGACCATTCATGTTTTAAATTTCTTTGACGCACATTTATCACTCTTTACCAACCTGTACAAACTCCTGTTTTCTGTGGCTCTCAATCTCTCTATCATTAATAAAACAGAAATGCTACTTTGACTACAAGCTACTTATTATGCCAAAATAATAGTAATGCCGACTGTCGATGGTCAAATGTGTATGGCGAAGCACACTGATAACCCAAAACAATGTACAGTAATATATCTGCTGCTGATATATTATGTATATGTTTATTTCTGTGACTACAAATTAAGTGAGTTTAGAAATAGACAAACGGAACATTTTGACTCAAATAAACCTTTTGCAGTGTGCTTTACGCTCACTGCAAAAGGTTGACTCGCAGTTCAGCTGCAGACAGATGTTTTCACACTAACAACCACTAACACTGTGGTTGAAGACTAAATTGTTCACAACTGTAATAAGGAAATTGTTCTACCAGCCCCCCAAAAAAGTTTAAAAACAATAGGCAAGTGAGGATTCCACAACAGCGTTGGACATCTAAGACATCTAAGCTCTGACTTGGTTTGTTTCTTTAGTAAACAAGCCCAAGACATTAACATTTTCAGTTGAATACAGTGACATTTGAGAGTCCGCTTTGAATAAAAGAAACAGGGGAGCAGTTTATAATGTAATAGACCATGAGACTATCACAAAGCTTTGTCACACAAAAAATGGAACATTCGCTCACAACAGATGCAGTCATTTTAAAAGGCAATAACGGAACAAACCATATGGTCTCCAGTCTATAATAACTTGGCAGTGGTCTTTTCTTTTTTGTTCTCTACCTCAGAATGAAACCGTGATATGCTTTGATATGCAGAGCTAAAACTGAAAACACAAATGTCAAATTTGAAAGCTGGTCATCCTGAATGCAAAGTGCAAACTCATGGCTGATTATTTTCTCAGTAGGCTGCAAACAGTAAATGTGATATCCATGAATATACAGCAAGCACTTTGCACTCAAGCAAGTCAAGTTAGTCATAAGGTCATGCAGTCTAGGGCTTAGTGTACCCGGGTAGCCACTAAACAGAGACGGGGCATCTGTCAATTTTCCATCATATTAAGAATTTATATAATTCATGGTAATTCAGTCTGCTTCTATGATACACAAATACAATGATAAAACAAATAAAGCACATGCTGTAGTGTGCACAATACTGTAACAATGTATTTGGTCATTTTGTGGTAATGTTGGTAGCCGGATAACTTCACTGTGCTCTATTGTGTAACATGCTGCTGTATAGTTTTCTTTCATTGCCCATTTAAACACCTTGTGCTGTCTGCCTACAGTTTTCTTAAAAGATCAAGTAAAGATCATGAAAAAATGCTCAATGCGTCTGGTTTTCATCAATGTGCTTATACAAAAATATTTTCACAGACAAATCAATATGATACATGCTGATCAATTTAGATGACCATTGCTAATTGCACTTTTATAATTGATAGTCCTTTTACTGTAAGAATTGACCAATGAATCAATAAATGTCAACACACCGTCAATTAGTTTGACCTTCTCATCTCTGCATAGGGAGAATTGAGGTCCAACTGAGTTGGTTTGAAAACAAAAACATGAACGGTAATTTGTGTCAAAGGACATGAGAGATATGTATTTAGATGATGCATAAACACTCACCCACACTCATAAAAGTACACACTCATACATTAAAGAATTTATACATCTCAACAGCCAAACATACCATGATTCGTAAGCCCCAGCATCTGTGTTCCCCATGTTACCCTCTGTTTTATACATACTATAATCTATAATCCCTCACATTCACTCTCCATCTCATCCACATGTAAACTGGAATCCATTTATTCATTGCAGTCACAACTCCCTCATGCATACACAGAACTAACACCCCGAATGGTTCCGTTTTACGTCCTGATCAACTTAGTATTTCAATCTCTTGCACCTTCATATTGACCTCGCACTTCACCTTGGTTTCATTTATGTCCCAGAGGAAGAGTCGAGGTGGGGGGTGTTGGGTGAATTTTGGCACTGGAGGGTAGAGCAGCAGTAGAGCAGGAACAGGTGGAACAGGTTGAGGAACAGGAGCAAAATGTCCCCCCAGGAGCAGCAGTACTATCTGTGGGTGCAGTGGTGCAACTGCCGGGCAGCAGAGACGTGGCCGTGGACACTGGGGATGTGGGCATTTGAGAAGGCAGCAGTGGCTGGCTTTGAGGTGGTGAGTTGGGCAGCTGGGTAATGGGCTGTGTCTGTGGTAATGACTGAGACTGTATGGGAGTTTGCATCTGAGGTTGCGCTATCTGCTGGCAGAGTTGGGGCTGCTGAAAACTCATTTGCTGGAGGGGGATAGACTGATGGAGGTGTAAACTTTGCTGCATCTGTGGCACCTGAGCCATGTGCATTTGTGGTCCTGGAGAGGGGAGGGTGGACAGGGTCCCTCCACCGGTGTATTGAGAAGGGGCTGCCACAGGCAAGCTCGCAGGGGTCAGGGATGCCTGGGGGTTCAGTGTTGCCACTGGAAACCAACCTGGTGGAGCCACCTGTATGGAAAAGTAATTAAATGACATGTTTCAGATTCACACATCGGATTTAGCATATTATTAAGTATTCCTTCAAAAGCTGTGTAAAAACTGGGTTCATATTTTAGCATGTAGTCCTACCTCAGTTGTCTGACTCCAGCCTCCCAACTCCTGCACCTGCTGAATCTGTTTGATCTGATTCAGTGAAGGTTTGGGAGGGAGGGCGCCCACCGCCTCCTTCGTCCAATCATCAACAAGTTTGTGCAGTTCGTCTGTGAATGTGCTTTTTCTGAGAGGACTGTGATCTGCGGAAAAAATCAGGGGCGATGCATCATACCTCTGACTGTCACTAAATGAGTTGTCTCAATTCATCTATTCTGTTCACCACGTGATAAACTACTTTTGGATCGCTGAATCCCTAGACGAGAGACATGTACGAGAAATATTTACACACACACACACACACACACACACACACACCGTGAAATGACAAATAGAATATGAAAGGAAAAATGAAATAAAAACCTTACCCGAGTGTGCAACTCCATTGTTATCCATGTGAGAGTGAGGCCGGGGCCTGAGTTTGATTTTGGCTGGCCTGGGCCGGCGAGGAGAGAGGACAGGGGCTGCTGCTGGAAGAGGAGGGGTTCGTGAAAGACAGACTGGCAGACTCTGCCTTTGGTCTTTGAGGGAACGAAGTTGCCTGTAGAGCTCCTGCAGCTCTCGGTTCTGCTGGGCCTGAAGGGATACCACCTCTTTGATGTGCCTATAGACATAGATACAAAACAATGAGGATATGTGTACTCTGGTGGCAAGAAACAACAGTAAATGGAGAAACAAAATAGAAAATCTAATAAGAAAATCAAAAGAAATTAAATATCTCCCCTCACTGACTCACTTCTCTCTAAGCTTGTGAAGTTCTTTTCTCAGGTCTTCATCCTCCAGCTCCCTCTCATCATCATCATCGCTGCTGCCCAGGGGTGAGTGGCTTTGTCCATGACCTCGTGGCAGATGGGCCATTGCTGGGGTCCTCTTACTTTCATCTCTGTCCCCTTCCTTTGCCCGAGATCTCCTCTTCTCCCTCTCCAAATGAGAAGATACCAGGGAGCTGTCCGTCTGCCCATCCTCTTTCTTAGTCTCAGTCTGGGTCACAGAGAATCGTCCAACTTTCCTGTGAGTACTACCAGGACCTGATGGTGCATCCTTTGGGGGAGAGGTCTGGGGAACTGGAGTCACCTGATAGCAGAGTGTTTGATAGACATTAGCTGCTTGTCCACGCTGCTCTGAGGATTCAGACGAATGAGGGTTAGGTTAAAATCTGTACTATTCCTCAGACCTGAAATCGTCCTTTGCGTGACTGAGGTGGGTTTATGGGGAGCACCTCTTTCTCCTCTCTAAGCGCCTGACGGGTGGAACGTCCATCTAATGAAGAGATAGGGATGAAAAAGGAAGACCCAGACCCAGAAGAGAAACACACGCACACGAGCACACACACACACACACACACACACACAGGTGTATAAAGTGTACAAAAATGACAAAGTGGACACAGAAAAGCAACAGACAGAAAAATCACTCACAAACCAACTCCCCCAAACGTACTAAGGTGACATGCATTCAGGTCGTTAAAAAATTTAGTTCAGTGGCAGTCATTTGTCCAAATAATAAATAACTGAAAAATAAATGTGGATTTGTGTTATGTCAAAATTCATGCTCAGGAGAAACATATTATAGGGTTGTGGGGAGGAGTGGTAAATGCATGTTTCATTAAAAGAAACATTATGGTAAGTTATTAAATAAAGGAAAACAATGTTAAATGGCAGTTGAATGTTAACATCACCCCGCCACCCACCCACCACTCTCATTCTCACTGACTCACCATTGTCCCAGTCATATACCAGACAACAAAGCCCAATATCAAATTTGAGATCCGTGCTCAGATCCACAGTGATATTGTTCAATGTGTTTGATATTTGGGCTTACTACATTAGCACAGTGTGTACATGGATAATCACTGCATAATAAAAGACCAACATGAAAAATATGCAGCACCGAAATAGTTGTTACTTACAGATAAAGATCCATTATTAGTCACTCGTGTGGAACATAACACACTTGCCCATGCATGTGTACTTGTAGCAAAGTTCATGAAATGCATGCAAGATGACTGGAGTACTTAAACAGTGTGATAAAGCTTAGCCATATCATGAGGGGACCCAGGTACAACAGAACGCGACTAACTTGTTAGCCCTTTCACAATTTATTCTAGAAAATTATAACTAATTTCATACAGATAATGCGAGTGTATGAGCGTACACATATTCTGAATGACATTAATGCTTACGAACTTGGCATCTTTCTTATATGTGTTATTAATGACGTGGGCTGCATGGTTCTATCTACACTGAGCCAGCAGGTGGATGTGAGATGATATGGAAGGGGTATGTCCTGCGCACAGTCACAGCTGGGCTTTGCTCCAGAGCTCATCTGCACCTGGGATGGGCATCAGATATATCTGATGCCAACCTCTTCCTACACTGTGCCAACCCCCCACCCTCCTCTAATCTCCACTGTTCGTGCCCCTGGGTGAGTAACCCATGCAAAAAGAAAGACTGCCAAAAAAAATGATATTTAGTTAAAGAAAAAATAAGCAATTCACACAATGAAAATAAATTACAAATTATAACCAATGTAGAGATGGCAACAAAGGCACCACAATGTGAATAATCACATTGCAAAATGCAATCACAGAAATATTTAGCTGTAATCATTAACAACCATTAGCATTAACAGTTATTAATTCCTGATGGTTAAGCAAGTTATTTTACTATGTTAAAACTAGTACTAGATTAGATTCAGGTCCATGCCCCAACATCATTCTCTCTCTCTCTCTCTCTCTCTCTCTGTTTCATCCCCTCTCTCATTCACTCTCTCTCACGCTTGCTCGCTCCCTAAGAGGACGCTACCTTGCTGGACTCTGGGCTTCTTGAAAAAGCTGGCGGAGTGGCATGCCCAGTTTTTGAATTTGCGAGTCCAGGATTTCTTGCTAACAGGATTTCTGATACTAGGACATGTCAGGTTTAGGCCAAAATATCCACCTCCTGCATTGTGCTTCTGCTGTCCATGCCGGAGGGGGATCGGCTGCTGAGTGGGAGGCCCCGATGCATCTCCAGTGGCCATGGTATCAGATTGTGGGGGTACAGCCTAGAACAGTTGAAACAATTAAGAGTGTCTGCATGGAGTTGAGACGTTTACAATGGAGAGACACTAAAACACTGAAACATAGCAGATCTCACAGAGATCTGAAAAAGAGGCGAGTGGAGTCACATTTACACACGTGAAGAAATGTAAATTCAGTACAGCGAAAGACAACATTGATTTACTCAAAATCTAATCTGTGGTATTCACTCACTATAATGGTTGGTTCTCCTGGTACAGGGGGACGCTGGGGCCCAGAAGAGTTCTCTTGATCAGGAGGCAGGAGAGAGGTCGGCGGGGTAGACGGGGCAGAGGTGGAGGGGAGAGATGGGCCGGGCTGCTGCTCCACCAGACCCGGCCCTGCAGAGTTAAGCAGTTCTGAGGAAGCCTCCTCTTGCACTCCCTCCCTCTCTGGGTCAGGGGAGGTGGAGGAGGAACGGGAGGTGGTGGAAGAGGTAGTGGAGGACGAGGAGTGGGGGGATGTATCTGAGGAGGAGTCAGGTGGGGGGAAAGACAAGTGGTGAAGTGACTGCGGCTCAGATGACTCGTCGCCTCCTGCTGATGTGGAGGCAGCTGACGTTGGGCCAGAGGCAGCTCCCCCTGCCGACGCTGCCCCACTGCTGTACTCCTGATATAACAAGTTCCTCAGCTTTTCATCCAGAGTCTTTATGCGGTTGTCTACAAATTCAATTTTGGGGGGGCCTTCGCTGTCTGACTCGGCCACAGAGGAAGGCTGAGCAGGGGATGGTGTCATTGTTAGGGAGAGAGTGGATAAGGGGGCTTCAGCACTGCTCAGGTGGAGAGGCGGCAGAGAAGAATCAGAGGAAGGGTGAAGAGGGGCAGAGTAGCTGCCTGTGTCTTCTGTGACACTCGTCTCTCCTGTGGACACCTCAGACTCCGACATCTGTAAAGAAGACTGTTTCTGCAATGGAAACTGCTGCTGTTTCTGGGGTGTGTCCACAGCTTTAACAGCATCCTGTTGTTGCTCAGTGTGTTTCGGCGGTTTCTGTGGCTGTATGTGTTGTTGCACCAGCTCAGCAGGCATTTGGGTCTGTTGTGGAATCGGCTGTTGTGGTACAGGGCTAACATTAAGCTGTGCCTGTTGCTGAAGAATCTGTTGATTTATCGACAGGGGCAACATTTGACCTTGATCTGGCCACAGATCAGTCACAGCACCCATGAACAGCTGCTGCTGCTGCTGCTGCTGGAGCTGCTGCTGCTGTTGGAGCTGCTGCTGCTGGAGCTGCTGCTGCTGCTGCTGTTGCACCATTTGCTGTTGCTGTAATTGTATCGTCTGTTGCAGGTTTAACTGTTGCTGCTGCAGGTGATCAATGTGGGCCTGCTGTTGCGACACTACGGCAGCGAGCGGTGTCATAATCTGCTGTGGTAACTGCTGTAACTGAGGCTGCTGCAGCAACTGTGGGGTGCACTGTGTTGTTTGCTGTTGAAGAACGGGCTGTTGGGTCTGCTGTAGGGGCACTGGTGGCAGAAACTGCTGCAGGGGAAGGGAGTGTTTTAATACTTCTGTATGACCTGGCTGAGGCTGCCCCTGCAAATCAGTTAGCTTTTGTTGAAGTGTTATCTGCTTTTGCATGAGTTGCTGTTGTTTTAACTGCTGGAGAGACTGTTGCAGAGCTTGTTCCTGCTGCAGCTGAATTTGTTCTGGGTAAACTTGATGTTGTGATTGCTGTTGTTGCCGTTGTGGTGTTGCCCACTGTACCTGTTGTGGCTGCTGTTCAAGCTGCATTGCCTGCAGTTGCTGTGGCGCTGCTGTTACCTGCTGATGCAATACAGGCTGTAGCTGGGGCTGTTGTTTGGCCAGCTGCGAAAGTGTCTGCTGTTGCTCCATGACAACTTGGCTTACTGCTGGAGAGGCCACTGCAGCAGCAGGGGGAGGGGAATGAAAAGAGGTTGAGGACTGGTCCACTGCAGACACGCACAACCTTGGAGCAGTTATCACATTGTCCCCTATAATTTGACCTACAGTGGTGCAACCACCGGTTCCAGGAGAAGTGAGCATGACAGGAAGAACGGTGGTGGGATTGAGAGACACAACAGAGGGAGCAGTGGACATGATGGGGATTTTAGAAGCAGAAACTGTTGCTGTAGTTGAGGGAGCACTGGAAATCTGGTCAGCAGAAGCTGAGGGCAGGACTGTCAGTTCAAGACCACCTGAAGCAGTGACAGGGACAGAGGCTTCAAGAGTGGAGGCCTGTGCAGAGATGCTTTCAGAGGGAGTGAAGTGGGGAGCATTGGCAAAGGTGACTGGGGGGGACATGGAGGAAGGGGCTGAGACAGTGGAGACGGGAGGGGAGGCAGCAGAGAGGGTGGGGCCGGCCATTCCAGTCAAGGACTCCAGACTTTGGGATCCTTCACTTTCTGCAGCCACAGAGAGTGACACACGGTTAGTTTCTGTTATGCTGCCAACTGAGTCATGTTAAGAAGCAATGGCACAAAAAATGACTTTGTTAGAGCTCACCTTTCTCTATTTTACGAGACTGGGGTATCATTGTTTCTGGAGTTGATAGTGGTGTGGTCGTTCCCTGGCTGGAAAGGGAGTCTCTATGGCGGATGGTCTGATTGATAAAAAAGCGCCAGCGTCCCACAGGGGAGGAATGGGGCGCTGAGTCAGCTGAGGAGTCACAAGGAGAGTTGACTTAAGTTGTCATAAGTTAAGTTAGAGCATGTATGGCAATTCCTCATACTGGCATTTCTTTGTTTATAGTAAATTTGTATTGAATAACTCACGTGTTGAGCTAGTGGGATTGCTCACATGTAGTTGGTCAGTTGATCCAGTCTATCAGAAAAATAAAAGCTCAAATTATCAATCAAAGTATCCTTATTATTATTATTGTAAGGGCCATTTTTGTTTTTGTCTGCCTCCCAGTGGTGCTGCTGTCAATTGGACATTGAGTTAATACAGATCAACCAAAGGAACTGTCGTTGAGTGGCAAAGCTGTCTCTACTTGTGGTCATACAAGGCCCCAAGCAACAGCATCCTTCCCATCTTACCTGTTAATGTTAAGTGTACAAAAGGAAACATAAACATACAAACATATGCATTTCTTGATCCATGAAGTACAGACACCTTTTGTTCTGAAAGTCTTATGGAAAGATTCATATACATACAATGAGTCACAGTGCTGTTCCAAGTTGCATTGTCAAAGGCTTGGAAATCACTGAAATAGCAGGAAAGCAGTTTGTTGGGCTTCATAGTATGTTCACACAAAAGGAAATGCCAGTGTCGACAATCAACCTTATTGATGAAGAAGGGCTGTCAAGGTGGTCTTACCTGAAAGATGTATATATTCCCCGTATTAATGCAGATGTTGATTGATTTGTCGATAGGCACAAATGCGTCAAAGTCAATGGAACCGCATGGGAAGTAATCAACAGTCGTGGGGAGGTACCATATGCATAAGAACTTTACTAGGCCCGGTGATTAATGGACCTCTACATGGCCACAATGCAAAGCAATGTGAGAATGTCTGTCCTGCTGTCACTGTTCAGATTGGTGTTGAAAAAATTGGAAGAACTGTTGATAAGCCAATACAATCATGATTTCAGTGAGAAATTCTGTAATGACATGACATTGAGGAAATAAAATTCATGGAACTTGATAGAACGATAAAAAACGAAATGGACCACCCGCTGTCAGCACTCGCGTTCGTGAGGCAATATTGCAGCTAATTCACCTGAAGATCCTGGTTCCATTAGACTTGATCCATGCCAGTTTTTTTAAGCATGTCTCCAACCACAAATATTTGGAAGGGGGATTCAATTTGTGCATGATTTGTTTTGTTGTGCATGTGTAATGGTTGTCAGCCAGTCGAGTGCTGTGCTGTGTGTGTGTGTGTGTGTGTGTGTGTGTGAACTTCACTCGCCAACACCTTAAGAGACGTGCTGGTGAAAGTTGCTGGCGCACATGGGTTTGGCCTCCTTGCTAGCATGCCTGTCTCACATGCGGTCGTGAGTTTGAGGTCACTCCCCTAACACATTATCGGATCAAGAGCCAGAGCTCTGTCTGTCTAGTGACAGGGGGATAATGTAGTTGGCAGATAATGTAGTTGGCAGTTGACGAAGTGTCATTGTTAGAACATCCATACGGAACTTGCTGATAATACGCTTGTGCTATCACAAGTTTGCACCTGAATTCCAACTGATGTTGTGCACTTGCTAGAGGTTTGCAAATTAACTTTGATAGTATTGGGGTCTGGCTTTTTTTTAAGGAAACAAACAAACAAGAAAAAAATGGAAACCAACACAAAAGTGAAAGGAGTGTGTTTAGGGACAACTGTGCTAAGTGGCAAATTGAAACTGCATGGCTTGGACTAAAGATTATTTTGATCATCAGTTACTGAAAACTGCTTGAAAACGGTAGTAGGTTGGATTAAAGTTGAAAATGATTTTGCTTACTTAAAGTAAGAAAAGGAACCAGCTAATTACTGCAAATACCAGTGGCGATGGTCGTCAACTGACCGCTGTGAATGTGGAAATGCAGAAATGTAAAGCTACATTAGGAGGGCAAAGGCTATCTGCAGATGTTCTGAGACATCAACTGTGCGCTTCAGTCAACTGGAAAGATTTCATGACGAGATTGTTGCACTAGGATCTGGAAAATTTGAAGTGCAAAAGGTCAGCATCATCTACAAACTGTATCCATTTTATGACGGGTTGGAGGACGACTGGATTAAAAGTGCCAATTTAGTAGATCTACTCTCAAAGAGAATTGTTCCCGATCTCTCAGCAACACTAACGTTGATGTGGATTATTTTGATCCAATCATATAAAGAGAGGGCACAACATCTTTAAGCGCCATGGCGTACTTTTCACTTGCATGACAAGTTGAGCTGTCCATTTAGAATTCGCTTACTCTCTTGATACAGACTCATGTATCAATGCATTAAGGTTTATCTGCCGAAGAGGACAAGTTTCTACAATGAAATCAGACAATGGGGCTGACTTTGTAGGAGCTGAAAGAGAACTCAGAGACTGGATTTTGGCACAGGAAGCAATTAATTCACGGATTATGTTTTAATTAGTAAATTGTTTCTTATGTAGTGGCTCTTTGTGTAAACTAATAAGAATTGTTTTGTCTTCTGCCAGAAACAATTAGGGGCCTGTGTCAGAAACATTTTTGTTTTGTGTGCCTCTCACAACTTGAGGGAAGTGGTGCTGCTGGTGGCAGGTGTGGCCCTGACTGATGAGAGAGGCCAACAGTTTTTGCGTGCGTGCGTGTTGTATGGATATGTTTGTAAAACTATGTTAACACTCGGTAAAGAGGAAATTATTTATTTTGTTATTTAAAACCCACGGAACTGTATGTGAATAAAGCCTGTTTATTGGAAGCAGTGGACATATCATCATTGTGGCACACGTCAACACAGAAGCCAAGTCAGCCACCGTTGTGGCCCTTTTTTTATTGGAAGAATGGGGTCACTACAAAAAAATAATAAGAAAAAAACTAGAAAAATAATAGTGGAGAGAGGGTGATAGATGGAAATATTGAAATCAACATACCAGTGAATGAGTTTGAAGAATTTCGTGGGCTTTCTTAACTATTGTTCTAAGCTCCTCAACAAATTTCTCCTTCTCCACATCGAGGACAAAGTCCTCCTCCACCTACGAACAAAAAATGTAACCAAACAGCAATTGTAAAGACACAGAATGACACGTTTCAGCAACCAATGCAGACTATGGCAGTGTACAAGCTGTTCACCATGTAATCTGCTATGTCCTCTGGGGCATCCCCTTCAATGTCAAACTTAAATGTCACCATCTTGTTGCTATGGGTCTCTAACTGGCATTCCACCATATTGTCTCCGCTGCTGGACACCTACGGACATGAGAAATTAACATTATGCACTCATCCTTTTGAAACTATATTGGAATAAATTGATATTGTGATGCTTTTTTTTCACCTGGAGCATGCTCAGTTGAAACTGGTTGGAAACTTTCTCAGGCCTCTGACAGAAAGCTCTTGGCGAAATTTTTAATTTCTCAAATTTACCATTAGCCAAGAGTTGAACAGTTTCTTCTCCATTAGTTGGGACAGACCTGTGAAGTTAAGGTAGCATGGCTTTTACTTATCATGTAAATGAATTCCCCAAGATCCAGACACCGACAAAGTACTGATTTCAAACCTAGCTCCTTACAGTTCAGGCCAAATTTTTTCAGGTGATAAAAGATTATTTATATTATCATCATTATAACTTTTATTTAACCAGGAGTAAAAATCGATTTTCAAGAGTGTACTGGCCAAGACAGGCAGCAGCACATAACACAGACAAATACAAAAACACAAAACATTTTAAAAATGAGACACAACATTCATCAACAGTCAAAGCATTTACAGCCAGTAGTGCCTGCTTCTAGATTATTTAAGATAACTTTAAAAGTGTCTAATGAGACCAGTTCTTGAAGCTGAAGGTCCTTTTGCAAGTCATTCCAAGCCTAGGGAGTAGCGTACTTAAAAGTCCCCTATAAGACTAAATAAATCAATTTTCTGATTCATTTGTTACATTTAATAAATGTATTTCCCTCAAAAGAAGGTGGTGCCACTGACTTATACCAAGTGCAAGTGTGGCCTTGTTCCGCTACATTTTTTTTCTTGTTGAGCTGTTTTGAAATTAAGACTTAAAAATGCTACTGTATAAGGACTTTTTTATCTTGACTGATGACATGCTGCATTACTTCCATGCACAAACTACAACAACTTCATAAAGCTAAGATCAGAAAGTAACGATGTCAGACATACCCTGAAGATTGATGTTCTGTACTTGACAGGTATGGGCCATCCTGAGGAGTGACATGAACACAAACATTAGGAGTCCACATGTATAGCTATATTGTAATTATGGGTAGTATGACATTCAAAAACAAATATACCGTTCTATGTATATGCACATTTTTAAAGATGAAAACGTGTTAGTTTGAATCAAAAAGTAAAACAATCAAAAGATCTTTCAAATTATTAGATAGCAGTGTTATCATTCATTCTAAAGTAGTAAAATGATTTCTTAAATAATACAGTAAACTTCCATTTTTCCGGTACCTGAGCAATGCACAGCAGGGAAAGGTCACAGTCTTGCAGCGAGGCTTGGGAGAGTTTGGGGGTATTAAAATCGAGCAATTGTAGAGTAGCAACAGGCGGGGGGGAGGTGGGGACAAAGTTGACCTGCCTTGGTAAGGTTACCTGAGCTGTGAGCGGAGATGGAGGCAGCTCTGGAGCAGGGGCAGCAGCAGGATGGTGGGATGGGAGAGATGGTAGTGTTGTTGGGGGACATGAGGTATGAGAGGGGCTGAGGGGCATTTGTTGTGCAGGAAAGACAACATTGGGCACAACAGTCTGTTCAGCAATACCTGTCTCAATGTTTTTCTGAGTGTGAGATTGAACCTGTGTCTGAATCTGTGTCTGTGTCTGGGACTGTGCTTGGGCCTGGATGCTGGTTTGTGTGTGCATGTGAAGTGGCAGCATCTGGTTGGCCAGGCGCTGTGGAGATGGAATAGTGCCAGTCACTGGATATCTGTAGAGGGGAGTGGTGACTATCTGTGCAGGAGGATGGGTCCCCAGATGTGAATCAGGTGGAAACTGTGGGGGACGCTGACTCTCATCAAGGGGCATCAAAACCTGATTTTCGGAAACTGGTTGCTGGATAGGAGTAGCAATTGGCTGTGCCAGTAACTGAGCTTTTGGAGGAGGTGGAGACGGAGGCTGATGCACTTGAGGAAGCTTCTGCAGCTGTTGCTGGTATTGCTCAGTAGACTGAGGCAGAGCAGGCTGGGAGATGGGCTGAATGACTGAAGGGTCTGTAGCGCTTCCAAGGGGCTGCTGCTGAGCCTGAACATAGGCTTGTCCAGCCTGCTGCACAGCATGAGGAGCTGCAACAAAGTTTGCAGGTTCTATGGAACTGGCATCTGTTTTAGTCCCAACGCCGGCTGAGCCAGGAGACGGAATAATCTGCGGATACTGCAGTACTGGCTGCTGTTGCTGCTGCTGTTGTGTAATATGAGCTATATCCTGTTGAACAGATGGCATGGCTTGGTGGGTAAGCTGAGTGACATACTGGGGGGTCAGAGGGCCAGCGCCAGCCGGAGCATTCACCTGGCCAGGTGGATGGTCTTGAGTTTGTTGCTGGAGCTGGGGCTGCATGAGCCCTGGCATTTGAGCATTTTGCTGAACAAGAGACTCGTGTTGGATTTGACTGGGAACCGAGGCAACTGCAGCTGGAGGCTGTAGAGCAGCTTGGCTGAGTTGGCCCATCATCTGAATGTCAACTGTTGGGCCCTGGCCATGTTGTGGCTGGGACTGGCTGATTGTTTGGTGCAAAGGTTGAGTCTGGACTAATTTCTGAGCAGTTACCTGGTCTTGTGAGGAACTAACAGATCCTGGGTAACTAGTCTGCAAAGGAATTTGCTGAGTCTGGATGATTTGAGTCTGTCCCTGGATCATTGCTGCTAGAGGAGGTACACGAGCCTCAGTCATAGCCTGAGCTGCTTGGGCTGTGGACTGAGATATATAATGGACTGGGACTTGGCCCTGGTTCTGAGGAGGTGCCTCACTTTGTCCTTGCTGGGTAAAGACTGGAGCAGGGGCAACAGCAGATGTCTGGAGAGGGATTTGTGTAGTCTGGATCGCCATGGGGACCTGGGCCTGTGAAATAGTTTGAGTTTGTGGCTGAATCACCTCAGTGCCGGCTTGAGATCCAACTTGGTGTTGTCCAATTTGTTGATATAAATGGCTCTGCTGCTGCGAAGGAGGCTGTTGCTCTACATGCTGTTGTAAAAGTGCCTGTTGTGGTGGTTGTTGCTGCTGTATAAGCTGCTGCCGCTGGAGCAGTGCTTGTTGATGCTGATCAAGCTGCTGCTGTAAATAGATCTGATGTTTCTGAGTCTGCAACACTTGCTCGTGAGTTGTTGGCTGGACAGGTGGAATAGGTTGCTGAGCATAGATCCGCTGCTGAGGCTCATGATGAAGTTGCTGGACAGCTGTAGCTTGGAGGCTCTGCTGCTGTTCCGGCGGTGGCTGAGTGGCACTAACTTGTTGTTGTTCGAGCACAGTGGCCTGGGCCTCCATTTGCTGTTGTGGCTGCTGAAGGGCGGAGGTCTGGGGATCCATCCCTATCTGTTGTTGTTGGACAATGGTCTGCTGAGGGATCATGACAGGCTGTGTTTGCTGGGGTGCTGCCTGGGGAATGATGTCAGTGAGCTGCATGGGAGTGGCAGGGGGTTGGGTCTGCTGAGCAAGGGGCACAATGGTACCTAGTCCAGCAGGATCACTGACCAACATGGATGTAGTCAGAACATGGATAGGCGCTTGTGGGGAAACGGGGGGTATGTATGACTGTGAGGGGGGCATGTATGACTGTGAGGGAGGCATGGAGCCGTGAGGAGTGGCAGCTGGAAATGCATCTGATGGAAATGTTTGTGACTACTCAGTGATAATGAGAGAATGATGATTGGTGTTGAAAGAAGAGGGAAAAGAAAATAGTAGAAAACAGGTAAGAATAAGCTTTGGCAAGGGGCATATATTATCAGCACATTTAATATTATACAGCAGGGTTTCCCACAGTGTTTCCTAGCAAAAGTCGCGCACTTCGCCTGAAACAGAGCGCCACGGCCAAACTTAGAAAAAGTTAATTAACTTATCTTTAAAATTTTAAGTAAAACATTAACCTTTGGGTAAAATGAGCATATGCACTACTTCATACAGCAAGACTGTAAATTTAATGACAGTGGAAATCAATCAGTCACATTTCAAAACCTCTGCTAAGCGATTTCCTGGGGGAAACCCCGTACAGTGCACAATCAGATGGTCAGTCTCAGAGGATTATGAGGATGAGTTGTGGTGGGGTAAAAAGTCATTTGAGGGAAGAGAACCCAAAATAGCTGTTAATGTTAGCTTTACTTGCATTACATTTGCATAATTAAATGTCCCAGCGCAAACATGGCTTTCCCATTTTATTCGAGTTGGTATTATCACGCTTTTCACCTGAAAATATTGCTGAGGAACACTTGGTGATGCCTGCGGAGCCATGGTACTGGGCTGAAGAAATGTCTGCCCAACAGATCCGCCTTCACTTTGGCCTATGGACATGCTAGACATACTAACACTCTGACCAAGAGGTACATTTGGAACATTTCCACTCTCACCAGTGGGGAGCATCTGAGGATATATAATAATATAAAGGACAATGTGATTTATCCAAAACATGATTTCAAACAATAATTAATGAATCGGTTTAATACAAAGTGAAAACAACTTACAGTTGTTGTGAGGGGGACAGTCGTTTGGCAGTGGGTGTATGACTCCCCTTGCTGACAGTATGCCTGGCTCTGTCCACTTGCATAAGATTCACAGCTGGCAGATCCAACGCTCTCGCCTTCTGAGTGGAACACAATGTGAAAAACAAGGAAAAAACGCATACACATACTTATCCAAGTCATAATATTCAGTAACTAGGTCAAAGTATCTGTTCATTTAAATTTCCTAATAATTCACAGTGCAGCTTTCTAATAAACTCCTGGTGCATTAAATAAATCATGAAGGTCATAATCTACCTGGCAGACTGAGGGTTGTCCCACTGAAAATATGTTGCTGTCTGACATGCTGGTCCACTTCAGGCAGCTCCTCGGACTCCTGCCCTCGTCCTCCTCCTCCTCCTCCTCCTCCTGTTTGTCCAGCGGCCCCTGGCCCTAGTGAGGATGAGCAGGACGGATGAGAGAAGGTGTAGGAGGTGAGAGTGGAGTCTCTTCTCTCTTCAAAGCCCTGGTGCTGCTGCTGCTGAAGGAGCTGCTGAAGGAGCTGCTTCTGTCGACGCTCCCTTGACTTTTTGATCAGATTGACTCGGTCACGGATGGATTTTCCCACCACCTTGGCATCACTCTCATGGAAGAAACCTGACTTCACCTGTGGTAGAGGAAAGAGAGAGAGAGAGAGAGAGAGAGAGAGAGAGAGAGAGAGAGAGAGAGATAGATATTGAACTTATTCATTAAAAGGCCAGAATCAGTTCAAGCTACTTTAAAATGGCTGATGAATGACCTGAAGGATTTCCCTCACCTTCACCTGATCTCCCTTCAAGCTTTAAAGTCATTTGCCAGTCTTCCCTGACACCCATCAACCCCCATCTAACCCATCAAGCATTAATTGTCCTTGTGTCTCACCATTTCTAGAGCCACCTCCTCAGCGCTATCGTTCTCGAGGTCATAGCTGAACTCAATGGCCTCATTGTCTTTGTGCTTCCCCTTCAGCTTCTTGGGCTCTTCAACCCAAATCCGGAGAGCCAGACAGTCCTGGGTGCCTGTGTCCTCCTCGGCCAGCTCCACCCGGACCCCTGTGTCCTCCCCAAAGAACGCATGGTTCAGGAGGTCTTTGATAGAGAGCCTGTCAAGGCATGGTGAAACAGGTAATGTGATTATTTTATGATTGCCTGATCAGGAATTGTGCAGTGCAGCATGACACGTTGTGAGAGAAAAACCTGCTCACCTCTCGCTCTTGTTCTGACGAATGCAACATTCAATGATCTCTTTTATCTCTGGGACATTCACTTTATCGAAGCTTGCTGGCTTTATACCCTGTAGAAAAAGAAATTGTCATCACGTAGCCGGATAATTAATATAACATTTAGATAGAGAATATGAAGAACATACCAAAGAATGAGGTTAACATGTGTCATCAGCACAGGTGCTGAATTTGTAATGGGGGTAATTCAGGCAAAGACACTCACGCTTGTGACTTTGCGATAGATCTGAGCAGCGTTTTGGCACTCAGAGTAGGGATATTCTGAAGTAGCCATCTCCAACATGCACATCCCAAAGGCGTAAACGTCCACAGACTCATCATAGTGTTCCTCGTACATCTCTGGAGCCATGAACTCCGGCGTTCCTGTTGAGACAACACAACGGTTCAGTCATAGAAAAAAGAAAAGCTGCGTAACCGTCGCTGTTTCCAATCTGTATTTACTGTCACACAACACTGTTCTCGGAAATGCCCCAAAGTGAACGGAAGAACTCAAATTCAATTGAGGCGCTGATAAGAATCTTCCTGCCGACAGCTCTTTCCTGCCTAAGTTACGTTTTATTGAACTAAACGGTACTCACTGCACTGTTTAAGTTGGCTCACAGAGCCAACATCTCATTAGTGGTCTCTGTTTACATTTAGTGCAACTCACATAGAATTTAAAGTGACTTATACTATACTCGCAAGGCAGCTGAGGCCTCCTGGAAACATCTGAACAGTGCTGAATGCAGATATAATAAATGTACAGGCCCTGCCTCTGGGTTCTGATGTCGTGACTATCTGCCTGGTTTTGTTCTCGAAAGTAGTCGGTTCGCTTATGTAGCCTACCTATGACACTCTTGGCATAGGAGGTCCTCATCAGAGTGGCCAGTCCAAGGTCGCCAATCTTGACTGAGCCTGTGGGGCCCGTTATGAAGATGTTATCACATTTGAGATCCCGGTGGACAATTGGAGGAGTCCTGGTGTGAAGGAAGTGAAGGCCCTTCAGAATTTGCCTGCACCAACTCCTCAGGACCTTGGGTTTCATCACCTTAAAGCGCTTAAGGTAACTGCGCAGAGAAAGGGAATGCAGTCACAATCACAGAGAATACTGTTATTTACCACAAATAGATAATGCATCATGATGATATGCCATAGGTCTTCACTTGGATCACATTATATTGTTCAAAATGAACTTTGATTAATTTCCTTCCTTCCATCAGCAATAAGCCAAAGTTTTTGCTTTTTTGAAGTACGTCTAATGTAATATACTGAAATGAAAAGACAGTCTACCACCAGTTCTCCTTGCTGAAGCCATGTTATCTTCTTGCTGTTGGTTTGGGAGAAGACTGAGAAGCACTACCAAATATTTACTGAATCACAGAGCCACATGATGATATTTGCTGACTTTGAAGGCAGGTTTACAGCTACTGGTTTGCACTGGAGCTAAAATGAATCCTGCAACAGCTGAGATCGCTCAGGGAAACTACTCTACATTTTCTAGACCAATCATGGACAAGACATGTAAATAATTATGTATACCACACGCATTAACTTTTTTTTCCATTTCTTTCCATTCTATTTTCTTTTTGAATCCCTGCCTACAGTGTAACTATTTGTACCTATCTGGCAAATACAGAGATGTATCGCAGAATTAGAAGATTTCATGTCAGTCAGACATTATGGCTAAAATATATATATATATATATATATATAAAAGGTTTAAAAAAAGTTTCATAAAATACAAAAAATAAATTACAAATTGATTGTGCTAACGTTTTGAGTGTTCCTGAAGTCATGAGCTCGGTGACCAGAACGATGCACTTCTTGCCACGGAGCACCGACTCCCAGGAATCATAGAAGCGGACGATGTTGGGGTGCTGAAGCCCCTTCAGCATCTCGGCCTCCTCCTTGAAGCGTTGCTGCTCCACCTTGGTCAGTTTGCTGTCCTAAGGTGAGAGGTGAAAACCAGGTTAAATGGCATGCATGGGAAAAATTGCTGTACTGTAAAGCAGTACAAGTGAGGCCACTTGACAGTGAACAGCCATGATGACAATAACACCTGCTGCCACTAGATGGTACTAGCAACACATTGTTGCACTGATGCTGAGACAACACCCAAACCTGAGCTTTATAAAACACATTTTACTGCATCTGCCACACATCCCCAGTATGGCGGACAGAATGGACACAGCAGAAATCCAATTCACTGGCACGAGCAGCATCCCACAGGAACAGAGAGAGCCATTCAATAATCCCTCTGTTAAACACTGGTGCATGGGTTATTCATAAGACCCACGCTAATGCATGTTATAAAGAGCAGGTGCTATCCAATGCACCTCTTGTATTAGGCCTTTAATTCCTATAGTCTATTTCTCAATTTTTCAGTTTCTTACGTTTTCTTAAACCTACACAGTGCTCTCGTCAATAACATGCTATGCCCAGACCAAAAAAGTCGTACATTTGAATCACCTGAACACAAAGTCAATAGGAAACAGAGTTTGTGAATATGCAATCATTGTGATATGACGGTGATATGCAAGAATCAAGAAGGATGCAGATAATGAAAGGATGTTACAGTTAAAAAAATCCACCAAGTCAGTGTGTATTTTTAGACTTGTCAGAAACAACTGTCCTTGTCTGCTTTTGCGTACAAAGAACACAGTATCTCAGGTCTGTGGTCTATTGACCATTGTTGACCTTGTGAAGTGATATTCGAGGGGAATTAGTCAATGATGGTGGGACATTTTTTAGAAGAAAAACGCAAAGTTAATTGAGACGGGTCTGTATTTAAAAACAGGTATCATTCCAACTATGAATGTGGAAGCAAAATTTAAGGATACAAAAAACAAAACAGTGTGTCTGATTTAATATCTGCCCATATATGTCACATTGCAGCCATTGTTGGGTCACAAACAAAACCTAACTATAAATAGAAGTGATCATAACACTGGCTTTCCACTGATCGATTTCATTGTTGATAAGCTTTTTGCTTGACACCAAACTCTCCAAAGGGAGGTGGTGTGCTGCAGACGTCTGAAAGGAGTTTCTCTGCCATGGCATCTATTAACGCAAATTCATTGTATATTTTCCTCTAGTCCATGCCCTTCTTTTTGTGTCTCTGTTTCTTTTCCTCCTTGTGTCTGTGTTTCATCTTCTGCTCTCTGTGTCTGCGCTGGTTCACTGTCCTTTTCTGGAAGTTCTGGTGGACGCAATCTCTCCACCCCTCTCCTCTCAACAGGGAAGTAGCATCAACAGAAGGCTGCTCCTTAATGCACTGTTAAGAATAGGTTGCCCAGTCTAAGCCTGCCCTCACACTTTCACCATAACACCAACTACTTCGTGCATGCATTCTTCGTCAGCTGTGTGTGTGCACTTGACCGTGTGCAGGTCTGTCTGTCAATGCCCTGGATTCGATGCTGCCTGTCGATCTAAAAGTATCTTCCTCCTGCCAGCTTTATTTTGTCAGGGAGTACAGACTCTTTCTCACTCCTCAGTCGCAGCATCACTCTGCATCACTGTCTGGCTGCCTGTGTGTGTGTCCCTGTCTGCTGCCTCCTCAGCATCTATTGTGTCTCCCTCTGAGTGTGGTACCAGACAGCCTTAGGGGCAGCAAGGGTCACACAGAGTTCAGTTAGTGAGATTGGGTCTAGACAGACTCACCCAAACTTACTCCACTGCATACAGACTCATACACGTGCACATACACACCCATATTCAAATAAACATGAGGCACAACAACAAACGCCCTCTTGAAAAAGCCATACAAGTATTTCATTAACAGCGACAGCCCTCTTGCCATTGCCAAGCCTGCCACACACCCAATGCAAAACAGTTACTGCTGTCAGGAGGCCTCACTCACACTGACACATGTGATAAATGTAAATGGAAACTACTCAATAAACTCTTGAGAATTATGTTAATAATCTATCAGTAATGATGTTTAATTTTTGTTGAGATTAAGTCCGACAGATGTCGTTCACAAATAAAAGCTTGAATTGAAAAGCTCTAGTTTGTGATGTTGGTGGATTGGACTGCATTATACTGATGATTAGTTTCATTCTTTTGCAACAGATCGAGGACAAACTATCTGGATCTCAATCTGGAACCTCATACAAAAAAGGAACACACTTTGATACAATTCCAAGGAATACTGCACACTAAAAGTTTCACATACTGTATGTATAATGTATTTTAGGATAGTGGCAATCGATTACATTATATTTTGGGGGTTCCTGGTATTTTGTCCACACCTGCTTAGTCAGTTTGGTCATGCAATGCTGCCGTTACACAGAGGTATGTGAGCGTTCCTTTAGTACTACAGTATAACTTGGTAAAGAGAGTAAGACTTAAGACCAGCTTGTGTACCCTGAGACTTTTTGGGATCTGACATCTGGTAAATCAGAAGGTCAAGCTGCAAGTTATAAGTAGCCTCATAAAACACTGGGGTAAATGGACACGATATGGCTGACGAAGCACATTTGCTAGACGGTGATGCTGGGGTCATGAATGCCAAAGCATGAGGTAAAATGACATGGCTTCCATGGTTACTTTTTTGTCTGAAGGAAGAGTGTGCCTCAGCTACAGTGGGATGAATAGGCTTTGTTTTGGACAATATCAACAAACAGGGGAGTATTATTCTCGCTTTTGATAGATTTGTCCATTTTTGTGGGTGCATGTAGGATGAGTTGCCCTGCAGTATGTGAGTAAGCATGTCAATGTTTGAAAATCCAAGGTGGCGGGTGTCTAGGATTAGATTACTGTAAGCTACAACAGCTCAGACTAACAAGATAGATAGCTGGAAAAGGGCTGGCCTGCATGTCGGATTAGAACCTCAGGCCGGTGGGCCAAGTTCACTAACCTCTATAGATCCTTCTATAGCCAATACAATACACTAACTATTTGTTAGCAGTAACTTCACTGCTGTAATGGAGCTGTCCAACTGGAAGACAAACAACGTCTGAGTTACTGTAGGTCCAAGAAACCATACGTAAATACAATAGTTTCTTTTGAATAAAAGGTTTTCATTGACGTGGATTAGAGGACATCAGTGCCAATTGACAAACATCCTTAAAGGAGCTTCAGAGAGCTTCCCTTTGTGTCATTTGCCTGGCTTAGATGATAATCAAATATCGTAACAGTTTCATCATAAGTGCTTAAAATGTATTGAATTTTGATTAGACTATGCGGCTAATGCTTGTGTGTTATGTGGTTAACGTCTCCTGCATTCAATAGCAATTGAATCTCTGTTACCGGTTAGGTAATGACCATTGTGGTGGGAGGACATGGCCTGAGGGACACTTGCAAACTGTTAGTGCCCTAGTTGAACATGCGTCTAGTCAGTTTGGTTGGATCAATTCCATCCGGGTCTAGTCAGTTCATCTGTAGTCCACTGGCAGTGGCCTCCACAAATTTTAGTCAACCCTACTTAGTTTGTCGTTGATTTCCTGGCCTAATCCAACTGGTATTTCATGAGGAGAAGTAATCAAGATAATCTCCAACTTTGTTTCGTTGAGCCAAGAATTACATCTAGGAAAAAAGTTCTCGAAACATCTATGCTTTCTAAGATGGGGCAGACCGATGGCAGTGTGCAGAGATGATCTCTCAACCTTGTGAATGGCAAAATTATCATTGTCAGCTGCCAAACTGGGGTCGTAAACTCTGGTCTAGACTCTCTGTCAAAGGTCAAATCAAATATTAATACATCTCTCAACCACCCCAGAGTTCAACTTGTTGAGTCCTTTTACGAAGAAGCACGGTATGGTGTTTGTAGCGGGCAGCAATCCTAAGCTGCAGACAAAAAATCCAAACAGCTACATAACAATCGTCATGGCAACCTTAACCATAGTTATTCAGACCTGAATGCCGCTCTAGTGTTTGCAGTCCTGCGATTTTGGCTGGGCTAAGCCGGGCCGGGTCGGGCCGGTTTGGGATAACTGGGTTGAACCAGTCTGGTCTCTGCCGCCCGAGTTCTGCTGCCTGTGCAAGGTTTTTTGTTCCCGCCTGACAGGCACCCACTGTAATTAACTCCCTGGATCACTCTGCATGCTCACTCACACAGACAAAAAGTGATGGGGGGAGAGAGAGAGAGACAGATACAGAGAGGGTGGTGGGCATATGCATTCTGTGTCATATTGTATGTTGACACAGACGGACAGAGAGCAACAGCTCACCCACAGGAATTATAGACATGTACAAGAGACATACAAACACATCCACTTATGGTGATGGATGGCCAATCACCAGCCGGGGAGATACACTGCCCTGCCCTCTTATAGGTGTGGAATTCCCAGGGAAAGAGGGGAGGGGGGGTGGGGGGTGTTGGTGTCCGAGAGTTGGTGTCCGCACTGTGAACTTTAATTACCCGCTCTTTCAAGCTGCATTTGGACAGCTAATCCCCTGGCTTCCTCTATGTGGACACAGGAGTAGAGGAGCTAGGTGCTCCCAGGCTGCAGTCTCACAGGACAGTGGACATAGCAGCAATAGCATCATCATCAGGATGCATGAACAGAATGTCGTCAGTGTATGACGTTTGATTAATATGACCGGCGCTTATAACTGGATGTGACTGTTGATAAAAATTGCAAGATTGTGAAGAATTGAGTCAACGTAACTTAACTATAATGCAGCTGTATGTCTCTCACCACAATGGGGAAAAAAAGACAGTGATGTTTCAACTTTTTGTCTTACACTCAATATGATGTCAAGGACGTTGTTGATTGCACAGTGTAATGGCGATAGAAAAACTACACCATCCGCTCTTATATAAAGCGTCTCTTACGACAGTGACCAAACAACAATACCACCTGGAACCGCTAGGGGCACGGAAGTTGTCAGTTGCCTCCTAAACGGAGATTCATCCATCTTAGTAAAGATTGCCCATCACGGCATCCAACACCAGCAGGACAAATGAGTGCTTCGATCAAGTCTATCATTATTAACACATCATTATTACTCTACACATTACTGTCCATTCTTATGCCAGGAACTATTTTCAAGCTTTGGAAAAGGGACCTACAAAGTACAGATGATGCGACCTGAGTGACGAGAGTGCAGCACTGGATCCATCTTTAGGTGTGTGACATGGCCACTATAAGCACTGTCTGTGTGTATGTGCGAGTGTGTTCATGTGTCTCCCCTGCATGTGGTAATTTAGCGTTAGCTATACGATTGCTCTGCTGGAGAGATGCCATGGTGATCCTCTGCTTGGCTCATCGTCTCTCTCGATCACCTGTGTCACTTTCATTGCCACACTGCCCGTCTCCCTTCCTCCTCATTCTTGCTCTGTGTCATGTGTAGCTGTTTAGGAGGTAGAATATAATTACAATGATCGCAATGAATGAAATATGCATGTGTGTTTCTAATTGAGGTTTCTGAACGATTTGCCATCAACGTCCTCGTGCTTCAAAATGGTTGAAGCACTGGCCAGTCTTTTCATTTTGAACAAGTTGTTTTACCAGCTTAGATTTGCACAGAGCGAAGGCCAAATTCAAAGTGGTGCCTTTCATGGTGTCATAAAAGAAGCCTGTATGGTGGCAAAACAAATCAGTGATGACGTTATTACTGAAGATGAAATGAGATACCTTTGGAACAGGAGCTTTTGTAGTATGATATACCTGAAGCTGATTCACTAGCTGTTGGAATAAACCCAGAAAAGGTGATGGGGACATGCTGCTTGTTAGCCCAACAGACAGAGCCTGATCTCAAGGATTAGCCAAGGCTCTTGTTTTGGAATTAGCTCCAAACCAAACACATGACTGACTTTTCTCACACAAAGCCAGCAGTCAAATCTGATGGCCTACCACAACAGTGCTCTCTATTGTGGAGCCAAGAGTCAGAGGGGTGCGTTTTCTTCTCCCCTCCACAAGTCCGTCTCCCACCACATGTTGAATCTGCACCATCTAACAATGTTCCCCATTACTTCTGAGCATAATGAATACGGCACAGCTCCGCTATAAAACATTCGTCGTATTCCATCAGTTTCCTCCCACTGCAATGTGAATGCATGACAAAGAGTTTGTTCCAGGGGCGTTTGCTGTTGTCACACCTACATCTACTCTGTGCTCACAAAATGTGTACGATTCAGATCTTCCTCATTCCATAACTCATTACATTACATGATGGGCAAGAGTAGAATGTAACATGCATTGTAGTGTATATAGGAACAATAACTTCTATAACTTCTAAGTATTTCTACATTTCGACTGCATGATTAGTGAAAATATTAGGTTGTTTTAAAACTTTAATTCAGTAACAAAGCATAGAGAACATACACATAAAAGATATTTATTTTCAAGAGCTATGAGGAGACCCTTGGCTTGTTTGTCATTAGTAAGTCAATAGTTCCCTTGAGTTTCATGAATGAATTCTTGTAATTCAGGCCAATGCAGGAAATGCTCTGTTTCTAACAGGAAACCCAATCACAACAAGAAGAAGCGCTGACAGTCGATGATTCTATTATTTATAACAGCCCTAGAAAATGCAAAGCCTCCATTTTCACTTTGTGCTGTCACTCAACCAGAAGCGATGCTCCTCCTTTTCACCCCGGCCTCCACTGAACTGCCGTCTCACAGCACGAAAGGCAAACAGACAACGTGCTGAGATTTCCAGATTTCATGAGGACGGTCTACAGGGACACATCTAATGCGATTCACTTCAAAAGCACAGTGTTGGGTAAGACACTAATTGGAAATATCATTTGTGGATATAAAGCATTTCCATTTACCTCTCACATTGTCTTCACAGTCTGGATTCTGTAAGTGCATTGATCAATCGTGGTTTATTTCATTCAAATAAATAATTTAACAGTCTCTCTTACCTGGAGCTCGCACCAAGCCACCTCCACCCAAGTCTCGGTGTCCAGGCCTTTATACACAGTTTTGAAGGCTCCTCTGCCCAGCTCAATGTCAAACTTGAGGAACCTTCCTCCAGGAGAGGTGGCCACAGCCTTCATCTCTGCCTCCTCCTCCTGCTCACGCTCCCTCTCTTTCCCTCTCTGGGCGAGTGTGGAGGAATGGGCATCCTTGCCAGACTCCTGGCTTGAGTTGGTACAAGATGGGTCATGGACAAGGGCAGCACAGGATGCAGGAGCCCCTTGCTGTTGGGCACTGCTGGTAAAGACTGAGTCTGAGGATCGCAGCTCCAGGTGTGGGGCACTGTGGGGCGCCTCGGGCGGAACCTCCGCCTCATCGTCCTCCTCACAGATCTCAACACTCTTCCTGAAGAAGCGCTTCTCCCTCCTCAGTTGTTTCTGACCAGTGTCGACTTGTAAGGAAGGTGAACTCGGTTTGACTGTGATCTCCTTTCCCTCCTGGCTGGCTTGCCCTCCGCCCCCTCCTCCTTGGATTCCTCCATCCTCTCCTCCTATGGATCTCCTCTCCTGAGTCTGGGAGGAGATGTCTGAGGAGGTGCTTTGTGTCCTCTCCCACTGTTGGTTGTCCCTGCCCTCCGGCCCCGTGTCCTCCTCCCTCTGTCCATCAGGTTTCTCAGCGGAGTCCTCAGTGCCTGTGGGCTCTCCTGGGTCAGTAGCCATGGGGAAGGGCCTTTCACACCCCTCCTGGACCTCCTCCTCCTCCTCCAAACCTTTGCTCCTCCGTCAGTCCCCGTCTCTCTCTTTCTGTGGTCACCCACTCACCCCTTCTAGTCAGTCAGGCTGTCCTTTCCTTGGTCAAGCTGCTGACCCTCTCCCCCTGTTCTCCTTTCCTCTGATGTTCTATGGTAGAACAGGAGGGTGAGACCACAGCTGCTGGTGAAGAGTTTCTGTCCTCCCTTTCCTCCTCACCATTTCCTAGATTTTCTTCAGAACCCACTGGATGCAGCACTAATCAAAGAGAACTACACGTCTCGCTGATCTTACAAATGCACGCTCAACAAAGGGTTCTGTCGAGTCTGTTCGGGGAAGCTGCAGTGCTTTCCTTTCAAAGTGTTGTTGTGGAAAAATCTTCAAGTAAACCCTGCAAGACAGAAACAATACATTGCATTAATATCCAGACAGTCAGGGGCAAGAACAGTTATGATGTTGATTTTTTTTTAGCTCTCTCTATATAAGAATACAAGCCAGATACTGTTTGCACTTGCCCTATATTTCACAGAGAACAAAATAACTAACATCAAAGATGGGACCTCAAAAAACAATCTTCTTTCCTTTACAAGGAAAAGGACCATCAGAGTAGCCCAGTCAGAATGTGTAAAACAAATTGGACAAGATTAGATAAGAAATGCTGATGGCATCCCACTAAAAATCCCAACATCCCACTAAAGCTGTTTTCAGACATGAATTGGGTCGGGACATTTTCCGGAGTTTGCTGTTCACATATGAAGAATGCAGCAGGAGATTGTCAACAAAAGGGTTTGGGAAAGTGTCCTTCACTTCAGTGCATGTCAGTGCATAACTGATTCAACAGCTCTTATAATACTTCAAAAACATTCTAGTAATTAAGCTCACTGCAAACCAAAGTGCAGCAAACTAATGTAAGTACATTTCGAAGAGCTCCATAATTGGTGCAATATTTTCTGTTATAAGAACCAGGGTAAGACTTCACAGTCAAAATGTTTTTTTCACAGCTGCTTGCCATAGTAACCTGACATAATTAATGCAACAATGTTACTTCAGTCTCAGTAGTGAACCCAACTAATACCAGCAATCATACATTCTGCTTTATCTGCCAAACACAACATCTTTGTGACGGGCCAGAGTCTGACATTTAAACCAGAGAGTCTTCAGCAATTACACACGCCATCCGCGATCATCAAGTTCATCAGATCCTTGTGACTGAAGTTGTGTTCAACAGCTCCATTAGTCAACAGAAAGCTGCAGTTAGGAGTATGCGATCCCAGCCATTAAATATGGATGATGAACTATGGGCCAGTTGAGGGTGAATAATTCATACGCAGGGGGACTGTCGAACTGTACTGGAGTGAGTGCCACACGTCTGCAACAAAGGGCTCATAAATATACGCACTATGATAACGATTATCATCAGCGCAGGCGTCAGCCGACAGTGTTACTCAGTGCATATCCAGTCAACCATTCAGGCAGGGTGATCACAGACGACTTCAAATTGGCCCTAGTTTTAACATCCAATGCCAGCAGCAGGGGAAACTGAACACAGCAGGGGTTTCCTCTGAATACTGTTACTCATTCACTGTTTGTGTGTGTGTGTGTGTGTGTGTGTGTGTGTGTGTGTGTGTGTACAGTAGTGAGAAGTTTTTGACTTCTTCTTCTTCACTTCCTCTCTATCTCTCTCTCTCCATCTGTTGCGGAGTATTATATCTCCTCGGCCTTCTGGCAGCCTGTGATCTCTGGGTGGCTGAAACCAGCAAGTCTTAATTTACTCCGGAGCCAGTGCCTATAGAAGAAAGGGTTGAGACACCAATTGTGCAAGCAATAAAGCCTAAAGTCCCCATTTATTAAGGATCTGAACGTACAGGCAGAGATGACCAACAACAAAAGCTGCACTGAAGGAATGTGGCTGTCCTGGGAGTGAAAAGGGAGCCGTAAATGGAGAGTAAAAAGTGGCATTAGGATACGTGTCTTAAGTCACATTACTTATTAGTTTGCAACTCCACTCAGCACGTTGGACTGTCGAGGGTCACTGCTATTCAGTCCCCCTGTCTAGGGTTACAGCACCTTTAGCTATGAAGGAATTCACACGTACAGTCAACCTCGGTCCCGGCCAGAAGGGTCAGTCAAAGTTGCATCATGAGGTCTAGACTTCATCTTCAATTTTAATGGGGGTGAAGCCCAGCCTGACCACGGGGGGGCTCGTCCAGTGGCCCACAGGCAGCAGCTATTATCTCCTTTATAACTCCACAGTCATTAACACTCACATCAGGGCTGTACGTCTCTCCAGGCTCAAAGCAAAGAAGTCTGACGTGCAATGCTTGTAGCTGTCAATCAAATTAGAAACACAATAGGCTGATGGAGACCAACTGCTGGGAGGCTCTCGACGAACAAGAAAGACTTCAAGTCCAGCCACATTCCCGAGACACAGACACAGACTCTGATGAGAAACTTGTAATTAGGATTGAGCTGTAGTAGCCTCCCACATTGCGCACCTGATAACACAATGTAACAACACTAATTATGAAATCATTGATGCATATATGGGTTGTCAATATGGATAAAGTCCCCCATTACGCTTTATGTAAATTGGAATGAGAAGCCATTTGTAAATAAAATAACTAACATTGGTGTGTCTGTTTACGATAATCCAGTTAATCAAATACCTGGCATTTAATTGTCATTATGTAAAATCCTATCAATGTCATCATTATCATACTTTTGCCCAAAACTAGAGCACCAAAATTGCGATGGCTTTTGATCAGTCAACAAGCCTCAGCATGTCAAGTGACTTCAAGGTGACGAATTCAAATAGCTCTTTTGTCAAACCAACAACTGTAATCTCAGATGAGCTCAAATTAAAATCATAAAAACAAAAGCAATAAATTGACACACAGGAGAAGATTGAGCCGAAGAATGATGGTCATTAAATAATTAAACAAATAATGAAATTATCTAAACTGTCTGCATTGTTTATCAAACATCAATTTCAGCACTGCAATAAACCTAAATAATAGAGAACAAATTACTGCTCTACGTTTTCCTGTACAGTGACAAAAACTAAAGGAGAATTATTCGTATTGGGGGGATGCACTGTGGTGAACAGTGAGACTAAAAAGGTGATGGCTAACAGGATGTGGTGAGCATAAAAGGGGAAAAACAACAGGCGATAAAGAGAGGGAAGTTGCCCTTTAAACAGGAGTGCATTTGCCAATGTCCCCAGGGCAAGGAGTTCCCATGAAAGCCACATACCGGACAGAGTTATCACAGTACATCAAACACGTTCAACACCATCTCTGTCGCTCACACCCGCCCAGTTTCCCTTTCCCTTTCTCCCTTTCTCTCTCTCGCACGCACGCACGCACGCACGCATGCACGCACACACGCACACACCAGAGGCCTGGATGCAGGATTTGCGGTCATCGAGGTATCTTCAGGTTTGACTCAGGATTTGGCTCTGGAAGCTGGTTCTCTTCACCAATCACCATGGTAACTTATGCTGAACGGCTAACCTGCTCCAGAGAAGGTGATGATCGAGATACGAGATCAAAGCCAGTCACCAGTCCAACTACTGACCAATCAGATCAAATCAATCAGAGTCATCATTCTACAGGATACTGACTGGGACAAAAGAGTTTAGAGCAACGTGACAAATTTAAAACTGTTTCTAAGAAACAGTTTATCACACTGAATAAATACATAGACTCATTAATATTAAGAGCTTCATTTGAATTCAATAAAGATTATTTGATTCCCGACAAAATCAATGACAATGTTTTACTTTCTTATTCTATCACTGCCGCTCAGAACAACACGAGGAGACTGTGACGATAAATAGTAATAAAGACGTGATATTATCTCTTTTTACGTTTACATGCCGCTTAAACCAAATTGACGTATCAGTGTTTCTTTTCATGTCATATTAAAAACTTTATTCATGGTCCGACGGGAGAACCCAGAATACCCAGCATGGTCAATGTTAGGTTAAGGCAGCTGGTATAGCTAAGTGGGTTACACCGCTGACTTTGGCACTGAAGGTCGGGATACGATTCCAGGTCATCCCAGTGTGGGCACTTAGGCAGGGCCTTAATGCTACCTGCCTTGATGATTGTAAGCCGTTTTGGACTAAAGCATCAGCAAAATGAATGTAATGTAATAATGTAAAGTCAAGGCAGATAACGAAAAAACATATCCCGAGTATGTTGAACTCGCTTCATAGTACAGGCCCCAGCAGGCTAGAACAAACTTTGTGTTTCCTTCTTTTTGTCTCTCTCTCTGTCTCGCTCCATCTCACACTTTAATACATGGACAAAATCACACACGCACGCACACACACACACACTCACACACACACACACACACACACGTACACGCACACACACACGCACACACACACACACGCACGCACACGCACACGTACACACACGCACATGTACACGCAAACACACACACACACACACACACACACACACACACACACACACACACACACACACACACTAATCAAAAGCAAACCCTCACTCACACCCAAACAGCATGTCCCCTTTCAATGAAAGAATGCCAAGAGGAATTTCCTGACACCAGCCAAATGACCAAGCAACTGCCCGCACGGGCAAACGTGGTGAATCACTGTTGAAGATAACAAAACCGACGCTGCGACTGAAGCTGTGACATCTCGCCTCGGCAGTGAACCGACTGCGCGTCAATGCCTCAAATTTCACGTGTCAGAGTCGTTCTCTGTTAACCTTACAACCAGTGCGCCGAGAACATGAGAACTGAACACCTGACACGCTGCCCTCCGCCGGCCCTGCAGGCTTGTGTGGGGCTCCTGCATGGGGAGAACACCTGCAGCTGCCTAATCATTTCTGAAATGTGCAGCGAAAATCAATGTGACACCTTCACTTCACTGATGCAAAAGGATGTGATTTCCATGCTGCTCTGACAAGCCACTGAAGGCCATGTATGTTTTTGTTTGAACTTTCTGTTATTTGCAATCAAAGACAAGCAGATACAGGCCCAACATACACACGTACTCTTGCTCAAACGCCAAAAAGAGTGCACACGCAGAAGTCAAATACATTGCAATCCTGTCGCACTCTTTGTCATCCCTCACTTCATGGGGATATGTACATTAATCCTCTGGAACCAAACCGCCGCTGGAAAATTAGGCAGGCAGACAAAGGACGAGCCACGGGACTCTTGTCTGTGTGTGTGTGTGTGTGTGTGTGTGTGTGTGTGTGTGTGTGTGTGTGTGCGTGTGTGTGTGTGCGTGGCACAGACAGTGGCAGGGTTTTTTTTGCAATTGAGGGGGACATGTAGATGAAAAGAGTGAATAAAAAGTGACGAGGGGGACAGGAAGGGATTGTAGTCGGTGGGAGCAAGCGGACAGCGGAGTTTCAAAAGGGAGAAAGAGAGAGAGAGAGAGAGAGAGAGAGAAGGAGAGATGGCGCGAGGGGGGCTCGCAGGAGGGGTGGGAAAAATGTGTGTGTGAAAGAGAACAAGAGGCAGATAAAGAGAGGGGGGTGGCACAGACAAAAAGGGGGCTGGGTGGGATTTTGCCTGATAAAATATGTGCCAATGTTTGTGTGAATGAAAGCAGTGACTATAGCTAAATGTCTGCCTGAACAAAAGCAATGCAGCTACAATTGTGCACAGAGAGGAGAGGAGAGGAGAGGAGGACAGGAGGGGAGAGGAGGGGAGGGGAGGGGAGGGGAGGGGAGAGGGGGGGGA